>NC_086446.1:543495758-543797633 GCF_028390025.1 Pseudophryne corroboree | reverse complement strand
GAGCTCACTTAAATACTCTACTCAGTGTATCAAATATCAGCAGGTTTATTTCTTTGTTCTGCATAGGACATACAGAACTCCAGTTTCTTTGTATAAAGCAGGCCTACGGCCTGATAGTACCTGCCCCAGATGTGGTGCCCCTGAATCTACTTTTTGGTACCTATTATGGCTGTGCCCCACTGTACATGCCTTTTGGGCAGCAGTTTGGGCGGACGTTCTGCTCACTGAACCTACGCTGCCCCCCCTCTCTCCTACTATATTTATGTTTGCGCTAGACTTAGAGGAATCCTACTGCCCGGCACTATACAAATGTGTTCTTTGCCTGACTACCTTAGCTAAGGTGATTATAGCGCGTAACTGGTTTGCTACTTCTTCCCCCAGTGTGTACAACTGGCGAGCCCTAGTAAATGAGGTGTCAGGACACGAGAGGTTTACACATAGATCTAGAGGGACCCTACCCCATTACTTTAGCAAGTGGGATAGGTGGAATACCTCCCGTCTGGCTACAGCTGGAGCACTATTCTCTGACTAATTGAGGCTTCATATTTGAATTTGCGATGTTGCCGTGACACTTATTATCTTTTTCTATGTGACACTGTGACACAGATGGTATTAATTACTGTATTTTTCCTGTAATTTTTTATTTGTTTTGTTTGTTGTTCTGGTTTTGTTCTGTATTTAATGTTGTTGTTTTTTTTTTATCTTTTCCCTGTGAAAAACTCTAATAAAAAACTACACAAGTTAAAAAAAAAAAGAAGAGCAATAGAGAGCACCAAGTACTGTATAGAGTCACTTGGAGAGGCAGGTGTGTAAAAGGAGTGAGGCGAGAACAGTGAACGTCAGTCCTGGACTGGAGAGAAGAAAAAAAAAGGGGGGGGGGGATTAAATGAGGGAAAAAATAAATATAAAAAATGTAAATATAAAAATACAATTATTATATACGTATATATATATATATATATATATATATATCAGGCAAGAGTCTTATGCCTTTGTGGGAAGCCTTAGAAGACCCCCAACCAGCCGGCCAGGGAAGAAGACCCGCACTATGCAACCAATCCTCAGAAGAGAACACAGTCAGACAGTTCAGAAACAATCCCAAATCGGAGTAGTCCCAGTGGGTGACAACCCCGTTCCAGAATGCGGGAAGGGCAGTGTTCCGTGGCAAGTCAAATCTTGAAGCGGGCAGCGTAACAGAACCACCACAGTGGGCAGGGGCACACCACCCAGCCAGTCGCACACCTAGGGCATCCAAAGGACTAGTTCCTGGCCTCTAGCAGATATGACCCTCCGTAGTAGATAGCAATATAGGGTTAGGCAAGCAAAACTCAAAGGATACCACCATAAAGAGTGAGAGGTCAGATTTGCAGCAGCTGGTCCCCACCAGACGGGGGGTGGGAAGCAGGCAGTATCCAGGAGTATAGTAGTGCTGTGTTTAAGGATCACCCCTGAGATCTTGTGTCCCACCAATAGGGCTGAAAGTGCATCCTAGCAGGCCTAGCAGGTTAGCAGATACAAAGCCCCAGATGGAGGAGAGGCACCGTAACGACAGCGGGGCAACTCCCCCCACGGTATAGCAAACAGAGCCGGCCGGAGCAGTTCCCTAGGATCGTTATATCAGTAGCGGGGTAGGCACCATCAGGGAAGCAGCACAGCCGCCCGCCGCGTCTTCACACACCAACGGGGTCAGAGAGCCTGTCAGCCAGCCGCCCCACGTGCAGAAGCCGGGACCGGCAGCCAAGCCAGTAAGCAAGCTGGGTAGGGTAGGGCAAGAGGCACCTGCAGATCCACGCGGCACAGCACCGCCGGGTCCCCGCAGGAGTCTTCAGCCCACAGCAGCGTCGGGAAGAGAGAGGCCCCAGGCTATGGCAGGTGAGACAGTCCGCTCTCCCAGCCAGGATGGAGAGGAACCGGGCAGTCGTCCCCAGCAGTGGTCCACGAGGCCAAGATGGCGGGCGGGAGAAGGCGCTCGGCAGTTTGAGCCAGACTCCAGGCAAAAACGGTCGGGGGGACAAGATATTCAATATATCACTCCCCAAGGGGGGTCTCCACGGCGTCCAGCATCGACAATAGCTCCCATAGTGCAGAAATAGGACCCAAAGACCTTGCAAGGAGAATGGGAATCAGGAGCCCATCTAAAATGCGGCCACATACAAGGCCCGCCCACCGGAAGTCATCTATTATTATTTTTTATTATTATTATTTTTTGCACAATACAGTAGTAAGCTTACTTTCTGCAGTAGTTGTACAATAAGGGTCAAAAAGGCTTTTCTAAATGCTTAAAAATACAGTGGGAGGGATGTCAGCACAGAATTATGTCAGAATTATGTTGCATTAAGTAAGGTTTTACCTTGGGCATCCCCCTTCAGCAATGTAAAAAATTTAATTAGTGACTAAGTCTAACAGTGTAAAGATAGAAAGCCATTTTGTGTGAAACATAAGCTAATTAAAGAGCACTTTGGGACTGAACTATTTATGCTGGGAAGTTATGAAGATAACTGGGCTATTGAAAGCGGATCTGTGTTTATTGTGTCCATTGGAAAGCCAAAGTTATTGTTCTCTGAGATCAAGAAAGACCAGTAATAGATCCCAATCCTATTACTTTTACTATTGTGGTCTACAAATATTTGTATGTAACAGTACAGTGATCACCCAGCAATAGAGTACTCCAATGTCAGAATTTGACTGATCAGACTGGGGTTTTGCTAGCCTGCTGAGTAAATAATTTGTTGTAGCTAGTATATTGAACTAAATGAGAAACATAATTTTCCCTAGTTATAGCCAAAGAGGTGCTTGCAGTTATTAAGAAGCCTATTTACCTATTAGAAAGATATATTACCCATTGCCGATTACCACCAACTACTGTCTTTTATTTGCCATATTTCTTTTGTGCCACAATTGACAGTCATATGTATAGCAATCATTATTTTTATCATGCAGTGACCCCCTCTGGACTTATGTACTCTTATAACCTTTAATAAATCTATAAAGGTTGTCACTTTATTTTATTTAGGGTGTGTATGGGGCTAGCTTCTCTGCTACAGCCTGAGTTACCTGAGGTGCAGTTGTTGCCAGAAACGGTGCAAAATCTGCTGGAGCTGCTGTCTTAGCTGTATGGTACCATCTAAACCTAACTTATCTGTCCCCACACCAACATCCAGGGTACCACATATGCTCTACCTTTAAAGAGTCAGTAAAATACGATCTTGGACTCATTTGAAACAATTTACGTGACATGTATTGATGGTACTGAGGCCTATCCCATTTTTCTCGGTTCAGGATCTTGACTGGTACAGTAACAGGCAAGTTTACAGTGCTGACACCACTGGTGCCTACACCAACTAAGCTGCTTGAAGTTTATTAACAGCAGAGTCCATTGTGGCTAGGTGATTCTGACACGTGAATAAATAGTGATGCTACCAAATTACTTCAGTGGAGGACACCAATGCCTGGAATTCTGCGATGGAACTCAGAATGGGATACATACAATATCCCGGCTGACATACTGACACCAGCATCCCGATGCAAAGAATCCTGAATCCCTTCCCGCAGCCTAAACCTACCCACCCCCCTTCACCCGCAGCCTGACCCTAACCCTCCCCGATGGTGCCTAAACATAGCCCCCCTTCCCACAGACTAAACCTAAACCTTTGTTTCCTGTAGCCTATCTCTAACCGTGGGGGTGCATAACCTCCTGCAGCCTAACCCTAACACTCCCCCCGTAGCCTAAACTTAATACCCCCACTCCCCCCCACGAGCACGGCTTACCAAGATGAAGTCCTGGCAGAGGTTATCCGGGATTCCAGCATTCCAGTAGCGTGAACAGAATCTCTCAGAATAAGGTAAAAGCAGCAGAATAAATTCTATTTAACCAAGGATAGTTAATGAGGTGGGATACGTACAATTTGCCGGTGGACGGGATGCCAACTGTCATGATCCCGACAGTGGGATCCTGTCCGCCAGAATGCCGGCATTGGGCCGAGTGCTAGAAAGCCCCTTGCAGGCTCACTCCGCTCGCTACACTGCGGGCACAGTGGCTCGCTACATTCACCACAGGTTATATTCTCCCTCTATGAGTGTCGTGGACACCCACAGAGGGAGAATAGTCTGTGTCGCCGGTATTCCGTTGACGGCATTTCACCCTCTGTAATGGTTCCAGAGTCGGTATTGTGAACGCCGAGATCTCGACTAGCAGTATTTTAACAGCTTCCCAATTAGGTAATTGGTGGTTTAAATTATTAGCAGGTAATGATAATTGCAAAGCAGAATGATATTAGTAAAATAGCATATATTAAGAAAGAAGTGTTGTCTAATACTGCCCAATGGTCTACTTCACATATGAGCAAACAGTAGCAACTTTTAGTATTAAACTGTTCCAAGGGTCTTATGCAGGTGAATGCAAACAGTAGCAAAGGATCAGGCAGAAGTGTAGTCCTAAACAGTTCCAAAGGGTCTGATACAATTGTGGTCAAACAGTACTGGGAACATTTGTAAAGAATAATCAGAAAACATACAGCCAGGTTGATACACAGGACAGCTAAGGAGCAAATGATAGTAATGATCAGCAGCTAGCTACACTAGACATACAATAGACAATGGGCCTAATTCAGGCCTGATCGCTAGGCTGCGATTTCATACAGCCTGCGATCAGGTCTGAACTGCACATGTGTATGCACCGCAATGCGCAGGCGCGTCGGTCCGTAGTGAAGGGGATCGGCGGGCAGCAATGGGATGTGCAAGAAAAACGATCGCACGGGTGATCGCAAGGTGACTGACAGGAAGAGGCCGTTTGTGGGTGGCAACTGACCGTTTTTAAGGAATGTCCAGAAAAACGCAGGAGGGACCAGGCGTTTGGAGGGAGGGATACTGACATCAGCTCCGGCCCCAATCATCGCACTGGAAGAGTAAGTCCTGGGCTGTGCAGAGACTGCCTAGGGGCGCCGTCCCCTGGAGGGCGCCACTGAATTCATCTAGCAAAAAGTAAAGATGTCTCTGTATGCGGCCTCCTTTTACGCCACGCTGACTGCTGTTGTGGGTCTTATCAGGTGTATCCGCCGATATTAGGCTGTACCCCATAGTGCCTCAGTGCTTCCTCTGTGCTGACACATGTCACATAAAGTCATGTGAAGGCACATAGGAGGAGGCTGTAACTATGGCTCCCGTGAGGCGCCCCCCACAGCCACTCCTCATAGTCCTAATACACCTTCTCCAGGTCCCTGGATCCCGGCTCTCCAGCAGCAAGCAGCACCTGACTACATGTCTGTAGCCAGCAGCGTTGCTGTAATGCTGCTGACACCTGTAAGATGATCCATGCCAATTACGAGGGAAAACAAGAAAACAACTTTTAGGTAAGTAACCCATGGGGGTTTCTATAGGACCACAGACAATACAGATCATCCAGCCCGATGGGTGGTTTGTACTTGCCAATAGCATAATAAAGAAAACACGGGTGGTCTTCAGTATGCCGACTGACGGGATCCCGGCGCACAGTATACCGGCGCCGGAATCCCAACAGCCGGCATACAGACACTTATTCTCCCTCGTGGGGGTCCACGACCCCCCTGGAGGGAGAATAAAATAGCGTGGCGCGCGTAGTGTGCCACCGTGCCCGTAGCGTGGAGAGCGCAGTGAGCCCGCAAGGGGCTCATTTGCGCTCGCCCCACTGTCGGTAAGCCGGCGGTCGGGCTCCCGGCGCCGGTATGCTGGTCGCCGGGAGCCCGACCGCCGGCATACCATACTGAACCCGGAAAACACTGGGGCACAATGCAGTACAAATGGAGGAGGTGGGGTCAGTAATGAACTTACAGGTGGTGGGATTGAACACAATAAGGAGCATACAAATACATGTGCATGAGTATATACTGTATATGTATGTATACACAATTACATATCTCCAAAAGACTGCAAATGCAGATGCAATGAGTTTTTACCCTTTTCTTTGTATATGTTTAATGATGCAATTCACCCCAGCCCACCTAGTGGCCACCTGCATCTCCCCTCCAAGAGGTGGTGGTGGGGTATTCAGGTTAGGGGACGCTAGGCTGAAGCTTTGCCTAAGGTGCAGAGAGACCTCGCTGGATCGCAGCAAAGGAAATTCTTCTTCGAAATTGTCTTCAGAAGGTGAGCCAGATTAAAAAATATTGCAAACCAAACCCCTTACCAGTTTTGCAAAGTAAGAGGCAAGAGTTAGAACTGAGCGACATGATACCGTGGACCGGACAAAGCCTCTTGAGTGGGAACTGAGCAGCGTGATACCATGGACTGGACCATGTTCCTTGACACTACTAAGTAATTAGACATTTTAATTTTGGTATTTTATGAAGCCAGCACTTAATGTGGTACATCATCACTACTTTCCTCACTTATTTGGATTGGTATCCGGACAAAAGGTCGACACCACTTAGGTCGACATCAATTGGTCGACACATCTTGGATCGACACCTGAAATAGGTTGACATGGCCAAAAGACCGACATGAACAAGGTTGACGTGAAAAAAGGTCGTCGTGAGTTTTTCACATTTAAATTTTTTTTTTTTACTTTTTCATACTTTACGATCCACGTGGACTACAATTGGGAACGGTAACCTGTGCCAAGCGCAGCGGTAGCAGAGCGATGCACCTTGCCTTCGCTCGCCATGCAAGGGGACACGGTGCACTAATTGGGGTTTCCGGTCACTTTACGGGGAAAACTACACCAAAAAACATAAAAAACTGTCAACCTTTTTCCATGTCGACCTTGCCCATGTCGACATTTTGTCCATGTCAACCTATTTCAGGCGTCGACCAAAGATGTGTCGACCAATTGGTGTCGACCTAAGTGGTGTCGACCTAATTGCCGTCGACCTGGAGTCCTAGACCCATTTGGATTGATTTCTCTATGCAAGAGGATGGTAGCACTGGCTAATGATTCACACCCCTGACCCCTCCTGAACCCTGAAATGTAAAGGGCCCCATACACTACAACAATATGTCTGAGGCTGAAATCGGAGGCGATTTCCCATGAACTGCCCGGCAGCTTCCCAGGCGGCAAGATCGCATACGATACATCGTATGTGGTCCTATTGCATACGATGTATCATATGCGATCCCAGCAATGCCTGCAGGGTCGGACATGATTGTTAGTGCAGCACATCCAATCTAGGGGATCCGATCCGATGCTCATGGGAACGTGCATCGGATCGGATCGGAAACACCTCCAAAATGCCCGATTTCACCCGCTATATGACCGAATGCCTGAAATTGGATGAAATCGGGCATTATCGTTCTAGTGTATGGGGCCCTTAAGTTCTGGATTTATTTATTACAAAGAACCAAGGGGCAGATGCATTGACCTGGAGAAGGCATGAGGAAGTGATAAACCAGTGATAAGTGCAAGGTGATAAACGCACCAGCCAATAAGCTCCTAACTGTTAATTTACATATTGGAGCTGATTCGCTGGTGTGTTTATCACCTTGCACTCATCACTGGTTTATCACTTCCTTATGCCTTCTACAGGTTAATACATCTGCCCCATACTTCCCAACACCTTGATTTTTTTTTATTTTTAATAAACATAAAATTCTACTTTTTGTTGGCTCTCTAGCAAGACTACAGTCCAGAAGCACTGATGATGATGATGATGATGATGATGATGATGATGATGAGGATGTGTGTGTGTGGGGGGGGGGTAACAAAGCAAAAAAAATATACAAAAATGAAAAAAGGTGAATAAATAAATTGACTCTTATGTATGTATTATGTAATCTTTCAAAGGCACTATAAAATGCATGTATATCTGCATTATACATAAAGTGTCTATTATAAAACATAAAAATTTAGAAAATTAAAATCTCTGTCAGGTTTACTCTCGCATGCCCTCTTGCCCACCAGCTTTTCCCTTAAATACCCTTCTGCCACCAGCTTTTCCCTTGCATACCTTTCTGCTCACCAGATTTTTTTCTCTCATGCTCCACACTACACACAAGATTTTCCCTCACATACAACTCTTCCCACCTGACCACAACAGGGAAGGAGGCAGTGATTACGGAGGGCAATCAGTAGTGCCACCCCAGGGCCCAGAGCATGTGCCCTGGTAGCGTCCCCTCTACCCATTAGTTTTGCGACTCGTTCTGTACAATAGTCTGCAAGATATTTTCCTTTTTAGCCCATATTCTCAAGAAAGGCAGTTTTTAAAAAGCAGATTGAATCAATATACACTGCTCAAAAAAATAAAGGGAACACTAAAATAACACATCCTAGATCTGAATGAATTAAATATTATTTTTAAATACTTTGTTCTTTACATAGTTGAATGTGCTGACAACAAAATCACACAAAAATTATCAATGGAAATCAAATTTATTAACCCATGGAGGTCTGGATTTGGAGTCACACTCAAAATTAAAGTGGAAAAACACACTACAGGCTGATCCAACTTTGATGTAATGTCCTTAAAACAAGTCAAAATGAGGCTTAGTAGTGTGTGTGGCCTCCACGTGCCTGTATGACCTCCCTACAATGCCTGGGCATGCTCCTGATGAGGTGGCGGATGGTCTCCTGAGGGATCTCCTCCCAGACCTGGACTAAAACATCCGCCAACTCCTGGACAGTCTGTGGTGCAACATGGCGTTGGTGGATGGAGCAAGACATGATGTCCCAGATGTGCTCAATTGGATTCAGGTCTGGGGAACGGGCGGGCCAGTCCATAGCATCAATGCCTTCGTCTTGCAGGAACTGCTGACACACTCCAGCCACATAAGGTCTAGCATTGTCTTGCATTAGGAGGAACCCAGGGCCAACCGCACCAGCATATGGTCTCACAAGAGGTCTGAGGATCTCATCTCGGTACCTAATGGCAGTCAGGCTACCTCTGGCGAGCACATGGAAGGCTGTGCGGCCCCCCAAAGAAATGCCACCCCACACCATTACTGACCCACTTCCCAACCGGTCATGCTGGAGGATGTTGCAGGAAGCAGGACGTTCTCCTTGGCGTCTACAGACTCTGTCACGTCTGTCACATGTGCTCAGTGAGAACCTGCTTTCATCTGTGAAGAGCACAGGGCGCCAGTGGCAAATTTGCCAATCTTGGTGTTCTCTGGCAAATGCCAAATGTCCTGCACGGTGTTGGGCTGTAAGCACAACCCCCACCTGTGGACGTTGGGCCCTCATTCCACCCTCATGGAGTCTGTTTCTGATCGTTTGAGTAGACACATGCACATTTGTGGCTTGCTGGAGGTCATTTTGCAGGGCTCTGGCAGTGCTCTTCCTGTTCCTCCTTGCACAAAGGCGGAGGAAGCGGTCCTGCTGCTGGGTTGTTGCCCTCCTACGGCCTCCTCCACGTCTCCTGATGTACTGGCCTGTCTCCTGGTAGCGCCTCCATGCTCTGGACACTACGCTGACAGACACAGCAAACCTTCTTGCCAAAGCTCGCATTCATGTGCCATCCTGGATGAGCTGCACTACCTGAGCCACTTGTGTGGGTTGTAGGGAGGTCATACAGGCACGTGGAGGCCACACACACTACTGAGCCTCATTTTGACTTGTTTTAAGGACATTACATCAAAGTTGGATCAGCCTGTAGTGTGTTTTTCCACTTTAATTTTGAGTGTGACTCCACATCCGGACCTCCATGGGTTAATAAATTTGATTTCCATTGATAATCTTTGTGTGATTTTGTTGTCAGCACATTAAGTTAAGAATTTGAGCTCCTTGACTAATGATACGGTTCATTAATCTCTTCTATCCATTTGACTTCTAAATGGCCATGTCAACACATTGGAGTGCTTAGAAATTGTGTCCTTAAACTGTTCCCATTTTCTCAGACAAGGTGTCATTTTTAAAACTGATCTGCTGAATAATGTCACAGTAGCCTGGGTGCAAGGGAAAGTTCTACCTGACCTTAACTGAATTTCCGGGGGAAATAGATTAACCACCTGTAATTGCACTGTTCTTCTCTTTCTAAATTTACATACATCTACAACACCAATAATTGTAAAATTTAAAAAAAAAAACAACAACAACAGTTTTTTGTATTAGCAATACTGGGGAAAAAATAATCATGGTACATAAAGTCAACACAAGTTAGTATCAATATATTCCCTTCAAAAAGCATGAATGTGAATACATTTTTTAATATACAGATTTTACTTTTTTAGGTTACTTTTCTAGTTAATCATAAATTGGTCATTTGTAATGTGTTGTGAGCAAACGATTAGTGTTTTGATATTATGTTTTGGATGGCCCGTGGTTTATCCCCAATCATGACAAACCTTATAAAAACTGTATTTGTAAGGAATTTGAGCTCTGTAAGAGTACAGAATTATAGACCAGTCAGAATGGCCTTACATGACTCATTATCAGGTCATACAGACAGATGCATCCTAGCTGAACAGGAAGAAGTCCAGTTGGCAGGGGATGTGTGCCTTGATGTCCCATACTACTGTGCTTACACAGAATTAGTTTTCCTTACAGGCCTCCATTCATCCGAGTTCAGTCTACTGTAAGTATAAGCCTTCTTGCAGGGGTATGAAGAAATAATCCTAATTCATCATCCAGCGTATTAAGGCATTTGATGTCTGATCTCCTCTTGCTGCAGGATACATTATAAAGTTTCATAGTCCTGCTTTTGGTTATAGTGACAGCCAATAAATTAGCTAAAATGAATTCCTTCCTTAATCCACCTTCCACGCACTCCTACAGCAGGTTCCTGTGTTTCATGTTCAAAATATTTGCTTTAGCTGACCCTTTAGGAATACATTAATGACAGTTTATTATTTATGCACAGTCCATTAATTATGTCTAAAGATTGTTGGTGCCTGATGTGTAGAGAGAGAGAGAGATGGAATTATCTGGATTTGATAGTTATATCCTTCATACTGTTAATGTAAATACAGTATATTGCATACCAGAATGTCAGGAAGATTCCCTAAAATAGCGGTGATCTAGCAATCTTCCTGATGCCGAGACGAGTGGGCACAACACAGTACTCATATCATCATTGTTACAAAGCACAGTCTTCCACCACATTTGCACCCTGCCTCATTATCTAGCTTTTATAACAATTGAAAAGTAAAGAAACATCATATATACACATTATAGAACACCTCCATATTTCCAGTTTTGAATGAAATGTATTGTGGCAGACTTGCAGCACCTGGGATTTCATGATATAAGGGTTTCCAGGACAGAGTCACCTTGCTCTTGACGGTGGAATAGCTGCCCAAGTGATAGGCTGGGTTGGGTGGGTTAGACTAGGGTCCACTGGAGCCTATCAAGAGTCTGCTATGCTGAAAGTGCCTGTATGCTACTGCCTGTAATACCGACTGCATATGGATTTAACTTGCTATGTGCTGACCTGCTGTTCCAAATAAACACCGAAAATGAGTCCCCGTGTGTGTGATCCTTGTCACAGTACCCAGTTTAATGTCTCAATGTACTCTGAAAATGGAACCATAGATCAAAATAACAGTTGGAGATAAAAAAAAAAAAAATGATAGAACCATTTTGTATAACAAAATGTAATCACAATGATTAATGCATAAAATTAGACACCTTTTTGCAGATTTAGGGTCAGATGTACTAAGCCTTGTAGAGAGATAACCTTCCGACCAATCAGTTCCTATCTGTCATTTCAAACACACATGGCAGTTAGGAGCTAATTAGCTGGTATTTTATCTCTCTTCACTTTATCTCTCTCTCTCTAAAGGCCCATACACATTAGACGAGTTTTGTAGTGGATTTGCGCGATAACGATGGGATTGAATGATCCGGACGTTCCCATCGTCTAGTGTGTACACAGTGTGCACCCACGCATGCAGCTCATATCCCTCAATCTCGCTGGTAACACGGCTCATATTGACATGTATGTACGGTAACGAATCATGTCCAGTAAAAGCGATGTGAACTATCTGAATGATATGGTAATCAAGCCTCTCCCCAGACCCAACCTGGTGCCATTTTACTGCACTGTGCAGGCAGCCCCCTGCGACAGCACACTGCCAGAAGAAAGAAAAAGACATCATTGGTGAGTACAAACTAAACACCTACTGCCCCACCTGTGTCACTGACCACCAATGACCCACTGGACCACCAAGGAGTGCGGGCTAATTAAAATAAGAATTTACTTACCGATAATTCTATTTCTCATAGTCCGTAGTGGATGCTGGGAACTCCGAAAGGACCATGGGGAATAGCGGCTCCGCAGGAGACTGGGCACAAAAGTAAAAGCTTTAGGACTAGCTGGTGTGCACTGGCTCCTCCCCCTATGACCCTCCTCCAAGCCTCAGTTAGGATACTGTGCCCGGACGAGCGTACACAATAAGGAAGGATTTTGAATCCCGGGTAAGACTCATACCAGCCACACCAATCACACCGTACAACCTGTGATCTGAACCCAGTTAACAGCATGATAACAGAGGAGCCTCTGAAAAGATGGCTCACAACAATAATAACCCGATTTTTGTAACTATGTACAAGTATTGCAGACAATCCGCACTTGGGATGGGCGCCCAGCATCCACTACGGACTATGAGAAATAGAATTATCGGTAAGTAAATTCTTATTTTCTCTGACGTCCTAGTGGATGCTGGGAACTCCGAAAGGACCATGGGGATTATACCAAAGCTCCCAAACGGGCGGGAGAGTGCGGATGACTCTGCAGCACCAATTGAGAGAACTCCAGGTCCTCCTCAGCCAGGGTATCAATTTTGTAGAATTTTACAAACGTATTTGCTCCTGACCAAGTAGCTGCTCGGCAAAGTTGTAAAGCCGAGACCCCTCGGGCAGCCGCCCAAGATGAGCCCATCTTCCTTGTGGAGTGGGCATTTACAGATTTTTGGCTGTGGCAGGCCTGCCACAGAATGTGCAAGCTGAATTGTACTACAAATCCAACGAGCAATAGTCTGCTTAGAAGCAGGAGCACCCAGCTTGTTGGGTGCATACAGGATAAACAGCGAGTCAGATTTTCTGACTCCAGCCGTCCTGGAAACATACATTTTCAGGGCCCTGACAACGTCTAGCAACTTGGAGTCCTCCAAGTCCCTAGTAGCCGCAGGCACCACAATAGTTTGGTTCAGGTGAAACGCTGAAACCACCTTAGGGAGAAACTGAGGACGAGTCCTCAATTCCGCCCTGTCTGAATGGAAAATCAGATAAGGGCTTTTACAGGATAAAGCCGCCAATTCTGACACGCGCCTGGCCCAGGCCAGGGCCAACAGCATGACCACTTTCCATGTGAGATATTTTAACTCCACAGATTTAAGTGGTTCAAACCAATGTGACTTTTTGGAACCCAAAAACTACATTGAGATCCCAAGGTGCC
The DNA here is from genome assembly GCF_028390025.1 of Pseudophryne corroboree. NCBI lineage: Eukaryota > Metazoa > Chordata > Amphibia > Anura > Myobatrachidae > Pseudophryne > Pseudophryne corroboree. The sequence continues at coordinate 543,784,335 of NC_086446.1, read as the reverse complement.
ACTGGAGGCACAAAAGGAGGCTGTATATGCAGTACCCCTTTTACAACGTCTGAACTTCAGGGACTGAAGCTAGTTCTTTTTGGAAGAAAATTGACAGGGCCGAAATTTGAACCTTAATGGACCCCAATTTCAGGCCCATAGACACTCCTGTTTGCAGGAAATGTAGGAATCGACCCAGTTGAATTTCCTCCGTCGGGCCTTACTGGCCTCGCACCACGCAACATATTTTCGCCAAATGCGGTGATAATGTTTTGCGGTTACATCCTTCCTGGCTTTGATCAGGATAGGGATGACCTCATCCGGAATGCCTTTTTTCCTTCAGGATCCGGCGTTCAACCGCCATGCCGTCAAACGCAGTCGCGGTAAGTCTTGGAACAGACAGGGTCCTTGCTGAAGCAGGTCCCTTCTTAGAGGTAGAGGCCACGGATCCTCCGTGAGCATCTTTTGAAGTTCCGGTTACCAAGTCCTTCTTGGCCAATCCGGAGCCACGAATATAGTGCTTACTCCTCTCCATCTTATCAATCTCAGTACCTTGGGTATGAGAGGCAGATGAGGGAACACATACACTGACTGGTACACCCACGGTGTTACCAGAGCGTCTACAGCTATTGCCTGAGGGTCCCTTGACCTGGCGCAATACCTGTCGAGTTTTTCCCAACGGTTTATAATCATGTGGAAGACTTCTGGGTGAAGTCCCCACTCTCCCGGGTGGAGGTCGTGTCTGCTGAGGAAGTCTGCTTCCCAGTTGTCCACTCCCGGAATTGCTGACAGTGCTATCACATGATTTTCCGCCCAGCGAAGAATCCTTGCAGCTTCTGCCATTGCCCTCCTGCTTCTTGTGCCACCCTGTCTGTTTACGTGGGTGACTGCCGTGATGTTGTCCGACTGGATCAACACCGGCTGACCTTGAAGCAGAGGTCTTGCTAAGCTTAGAGCATTGTAAATGGCCCTTAGCTTCAGGATATTTATGTGAAGTGATGTCTCCAGGCTTGACCATAAGCCCTGGAAATTCCTTCCCTGTGTGACTGCTCCCCAGCCTCGCAGGCTGGCATCCGTGGTCACCAGGACCCAGTCCTGAATGCCGAATCTGCGGCCCTCTAGAAGATGAGCACTCTGCAACCACCACAGGAGGGACACCCTTGTTCTTGGTGACAGGGTTATCCGCTGATGCATCTGAAGATGCGACCCGGACCATTTGTCCAGCAGGTCCCACTGGAAAGTTCTTGCGTGGAATCTGCCGAATGGGATTGCTTCGTAGGAAGCCACCATTTTACCCAGAACCCTTGTGCATTGATGCACTGAGACTTGGCTCGGTTTTAGGAGGTTCCTGACTAGCTCGGATAACTCCCTGGCTTTCTCCTCCGGGAGAAACACCTTTTTCTGGACTGTGTCCAGGATCATCCCTAGGAACAGAAGACGAGTCGTCGGAACCAGCTGCGATTTTGGAATATTGAGAATCCAATCGTGCTGCCGCAACACTACCTGAGATAGTGCTACACCGACCTCCAACTGTTCCCTGGATCTTACCCTTATCAGGGAATCGTCCAAGTAAGGGATAACTAAAATTCCCTTCCTTCGAAGGAATATCATCATTTCGGCCATTACCTTGGTAAAGACCCGGGGTGCCGTGGACCATCCATACGGCAGCGTCTGAACTGATAGTGACAGTTCTGTACCATAAACCTGAGGTACCCTTGGTGAGAAGGGTAAATTTGGACATGAAGGTAAGCATCCTTGATGTCCCGAGACATCATGTAGTCCCCTTCTTCCAGGTTCGCAATCACTGCTCTGAGTCAAATCTTGAATTTGAACCTCTGTATGTAAGTGTTCAAAGATTTTAGATTTAGAATCGGTCTCACCGAGCCGTCCGGCTTCGGTACCACAACAGTGTGGAATAATACCCCGTTCCCTGTTGCAGGAGGGGTACCTTGATTATCACCTGCTGGGAATACAGCTTGTGAATGGCTTCCAAAACTGTCTCCCTGTCAGAAGGAGACATCGGTAAAGCCGACTTTAGGAAACGGCGAGGGGGAGACGTCTCGAATTCCAATTTGTACCCCTGAGATATCACCTGAAGGATCCAGGGGTCTACTTGCGAGTGAGCCCACTGCGCGCTGAAATTCATTGAGACGGGCCCCCCACCGTGCCTGATTCTGCTTTTAAAGCCCCAGCGTCATACTGAGGGCTTGGCAGAGGCGGGAGAGGGTTTCTGTTCCTGGGAACTGGCTGATTTCTGCAGCCTTTTTCCTCTCCCTCTGTCACGGGGCAGAAATGAGGAACCTTTTGCCCGCTTGTCCACGAAAAGACTGCGCCTGATAATACGGCGTCTTCTCATGTTGAGAGGCGACCTGGGGTACAAACGTGGATTTTCCAGCTGTTGCCGTGGCCACCAGGTCTGAAAGACCGACCCCAAATAACTCCTCCCCTTAATAAGGCAATACTTCCAAATGCCGTTTGAAATCCGCATCACCTGACCACTGTCGTGTCCATAACCCTCTACTGGTAGAAATGGACAACGCACTTAGACTTGATGCCAGTCGGCAAATATTCCGCTGTGCATCACGCATATATAGAAATGCATCTTTTAAATGCTCTATAGGCAAAAATATACTGTCCCTATCTAGGGTATCAATATTTTCAGTCAGGGAATCCGACCACGCTAACCCAGCACTGCACATCCAGGCTGAGGCGATTGCTGGTCGCAGTATAACACCAGTATGTGTGTAAATACATTTTAGGATACCCTCCTGCTTTCTATCAGCAGGATCCTTAAGGGCGGCCATCTCAGGAGAGGGTAGAGCCCTTACAAGCGTGTGAGCGCCTTATCCACCCTAGGGGGTGTTTCCCAACGCACCCTAACCTCTGGCGGGAAAGGATATAATGCCAATAACATTTTAGAAATTATCAGTTGTTATCGGGGGAAACCCACGCATCATCACACACCTCATTTAATTTCTCAGATTCAGGAAAACTACAGGTAGTTTTTCCTCCCCGAGGATAATACCCCTTTTTGGTGGTACTCGTATTATCAGAAATGTGTAAAACATTTTTCATTGCCTCAATCATGTAACGTGTGGCCCTACTGGAAGTCACATTTGTCTCTTCACCGTCGACACTGGAGTCAGTATCCGTGTCGGCGTCTATATCTGCCATCTGAGGTAACGGGCGCTTTAGAGCCCCTGACGGCCTATGAGACGTCTGGACAGGCACAAGCTGAGTAGCCGGCTGTCTCATGTCAACCACTGTCTTTTATACAGAGCTGACACTGTCACGTAATTCCTTCCAACAGTTCATCCACTCAGGTGTCGACCCCCTAGGGGGTGACATCACTATTACAGGCAATCTGCTCCGTCTCCACATCATTTTTCTCCTCATACATGTCGACACAAACGTACCGACATACAGCACACACACAGGGAATGCTCTGATAGAGGACAGGACCCCACTAGCCCTTTGGGGAGACAGAGGGAGAGTTTGCCAGCACACACCAGAGCGCTATATATATACAGGGATAACCTTATATAAGTGTTTTTCCCCTTATAGCTGCTGTATCTTTAATACTGCGCGTAATTAGTGCCCCCCCTCTCTTTTTTAACCCTTTCTGTAGTGTAGTGACTGCAGGGGAGAGCCAGGGAGCTTCCCTCCAACGGAGCTGTGAGGGAAAATGGCGCCAGTGTGCTGAGGAGATAGGCTCCGCCCCCTTATCGGCGGCCTTATCTCCCGTTTTTCTATGTATTCTGGCAGGGGTTAAATGCATCCATATAGCCCAGGAGCTATATGTGATGTATTTTTTTGCCATCTAAGGTATTTTTATTGCGTCTCAGGGCGCCCCCCCCAGCGCCCTGCACCCTCAGTGACCGGAGTGTGAAGTGTGCTGAGAGCAATGGCGCACAGCTGCGGTGCTGTGCGCTACCTTATTGAAGACGTCTTCTGCCGCCGATTTTCCGGACCTCTTCTGCTCTTCTGGCTCTGTAAGGGGGACGGCGGCGCGGCTCTGGGACCCATCCATGGCTGGGCCTGTGATCGTCCCTCTGGAGCTAATGTCCAGTAGCCTAAGAAGCCCAATCCACTCTGCACGCAGGTGAGTTCGCTTCTTCTCCCCTTAGTCCCTCGATGCAGTGAGCCTGTTGCCAGCAGGACTCACTGAAAATAAAAAACCTAATTTAAACTTTTACTCTAAGCAGCTCAGGAGAGCCACCTAGATTGCACCCTTCTCGTTCGGGCACAAAAATCTAACTGAGGCTTGGAGGAGGGTCATAGGGGGAGGAGCCAGTGCACACCAGCTAGTCCTAAAGCTTTTACTTTTGTGCCCAGTCTCCTGCGGAGCCGCTATTCCCCATGGTCCTTTCGGAGTTCCCAGCATCCACTAGGACGTCAGAGAAATATATATACATACACACACATGTATATAGGTTGGTAATGGGTTGCTGGCGCCCCGGATCCCGGCAGTCAGCATACCGACCGCGGGATCCCGGCAGCAGAATGCCGGCAGGAGGGGGCGAGCGCAACAGAGCCCCTTGCAGACTCGCTGTGCTCGCCACGCAGCGGGTTGGTGGCTTGCTGCACTCACCACAGGTTCTATTCCCACTCTATGGGTGTCATGGACACCCACGAGTGGGAATAGACCCTGTGTGTCAGCATTCCGTCGGGCGGCATTGTAATCATTCTGGATTTTGTCGTCGGCATGGTGACCACCGGGATCCCGGGCGTTGGTCACATGGCCACATCCCATATATATATATATATATATATATATATATATATATATATACAGTGCTATTTTTCAGCAGGAACCAGCAGGAACTGGGTTTCTGAACTTGTCCTGGGCCAAAATTTATTTTCCATTTTGAGTGCCTTCTTTTCTATAAACTATTTAATAGTACTGGTGTATCTGGCACTGCTGGGGACACTGCATATCTGGCACTGATGGGGGCATTGTGTATCTGGCACTGCTGGGGGCATTGCATAACTGGCACTGCTGGGGGCATTGTGTATCTGGCACTGCTGGAGGCAAGGCATATCTGGCACTGCTGGGGGTATTGCATATCTGACACTGCTGGGGGCATTGTGTATCTAGCACTGCTGTGGGCATTGTGTAGCTGCCACTGCTGGGGGTATTATGTATGTTTCACTGCAGGGGGCATTGTGTATCTGCCACTACTGGGCGCATTGTGTAACTGGCACTGCTGGGGGCATTGTGTAACTGGCACTGCTGGGGGCATTTTGTATCTGCCACTACTGGGCGCATTGTGTAACTGGCACTGCTGGGGGCATTGTGTAACTGGCACTGCTGGGGGCATTTTGTATTTTACACTGCTGGGGTCATTGTGTAACTGGCACTACTTGGGGGCATTATGTGTATCTGGCACAACTGGTGATATTAGACTTAGGAGCAGTACCCAATGTCATAGTGCAGCATCAAAAGCAAATATGCATAAAGCGGGGAATTGAATCAAGGGATTACAGTTTAATCCTGCCATTGTACAAGTCATTGGTACAGCTGCATCTGGAATATTGTGTTCAGTTCTGGGCACCGCTCCACAAAAAAGACATCTTGGAACTGGAAAGGGTGCAGAGACGAGCCACCAAACTGATTAATGTGATAGAGATACTGGATTATGAGGAAAGGCTTACTAGGTTAGATATGTTCACACTGGAAAAAAAGGCGGCTAAGAGGTGACATTATTAATATTTACAAATATATAAAGGTACAATACAAGGATCTATCAGAAGATTTGTTTATTGAAAAATCTCTACACAGGACACGTGGACACCATCTGAGGTTAGAGGAGAGAAAATGTCATACCCAATGAAGGAAAGGGTTCTTCACAGTAAGGGGAGTAAGGATTTGGAATTCACTGCCTGAGAAATTAGTAATGGTTGACTCAATTAATATGTTAAAAAATGGACTAGATAAATTCTTTACTGAAAGAAATATCCAAGGATATAGCATTTAAAGTGAATACATAAAAAAAATTAAAAAAGCATGATTTATAGTGTTAGTTAGACTTATTAACTGAACTTCATCTGAGTTAGTATAGTTAAAATAGTGTTAAATACAGATTAGTGTAAGAATTATAAAAAAAGGTTGAACTAGATGGTCATCAGGGGCCAAATGTTTCAAAGAGTGAGAGTTTCAAAAAGTGAGAGATTTGGCAAGGTTTTGCAGGTTTTTTTTTTAAAGTGGCAAGATCAGCCCTTTGTCTTTTTTCAACCTCAATAACTATGTTACTGGTGGCATTGTGTGTATATACGGCAGTACTTGTGTGTTTAAGAAAAAAAAGTTTATGTACCAATTGATGCCTCACCCCTTTGGTAGCTCCTCTCACATCACCGCTCATCTCTGCCCAGCCCACAGTTCCTGAACCTATTTATTCTCCTACAAAAATAGCTATATATATATATGTGTGTGTGTATATATACTGGGCCACCAGGGAGTGCAGGCTAATTCATATATATATATATATATATATACAGTCGACCAGTTTAGATTTGGGCGGTCCCTTAGACTTAAAGAATACTTTTCAGATAAATCCAAAGAACGACCTCATACATCCTTTAGGAAACCCTCTACATTTGTTAATTATCTTGTCTTTTGTTTTTTTATGTTTTTGTATTGTTATTGCTGCTGCCAGCCCCTGGGTCCCTTATAACAATTTTTTACTTTATTAGATCTATATCCGTTTGATATATTTCCGAGAAACCCTATATAAAAATAACGGTGGATGGATGGCTTTGACTTATTATAAGCATATTTGGTGGAGTAATCTGACCCCCTATTTGTTTTTTATATGAATCTCCATTCCATCCACGTTTAGAGCTGCTCCATTAATATGCGTTCCACCGGCGAGAGCCGCTGGAACGCATGGGACTTCCGGCTTCCGGCCCGTGGAGCGCAGAGCGCTCCCGGTGCGGGCGGCCCGGTTAAAGAGCGCTGACACGTTTATGCAACGTTTTTCATTCAGTACACTAAGTTAGCAGTGACCTGTTCTTGCGAGCATTAAAATCTAAGGAGGTCTTGTGATTATACTAACGCCGTCCGTATCCGCCCGAGGCACTTCCGGGTTGGGGGGTATATATACCCCCACTATAGACCTGTTTTGTACATGCAGCCCTGGCACATGTGGTGTTCCATTGGAATCTGTAAGTAATCATTGTGGGTTTGTCACACTGGTGAATTCTGATCATCTATCCAGTTTACATAATGGGACTTATTTTTGTAGCTACGGAACACACCTGTGAGATCATCTAGCCGGGAGCTGCCCTATGTATATCACTTTGGACATATAGGTATTTATTGGATATATTGAGTATATACAATTGTATAGCCATACACAGATAAAATATGGCTTTTTTTGATTACAGTGTCTGACGGTTTCTCTGATGGAGACCATGCGCATAATTTTTTGCACATGATGTTAGATTGTCCAGGTATATAGCATTACTGGAGTGTGCTGATTGAGGTGAGGGTGCACGGGCTTTGCATGTACACTAAGTGATAATAATATTCACAGGGTGACATTGCATATTTTCCTGAGCACTCACTTTCCAGCTATTTGCTCTGATATATGGGTTTCCATTGTTAATCATTGTATGAAGCATTATTATTTAAACCAGTGTTGTCACCATTATTGTTATACATTGGGACCTGGGAGGCTCAGTCATGTTTTTTGTTCTATTTTTTCTAGATATACTTTTTAACAATTATGAACTGCTATGATTGGATTTGATGATTCATGTATGGCCTTTCTTGAAAAAGATCCTTGTATTGGATCGAAACGTCAAAACCTGTGAGGCTACAATAAAATATTGATTTGAAGAAACTTCTGGACTTTGTATTCAGTGAGAGTGCACCCTCCACTACGTGGAATCTTCGTCTATTTATGCGGACATTTGTCGGTTGGGAGCACCCACCATTGGGAACGTTGATGAGAGTGCAGAACTTTCTCGTTTGTATAGGTTTAAGACCCCTGCTTTTGTGGTCTTTTTCTTTTCTGACACCCATCCTTATATCTTCGTTGAAGTAGCACTATGAATGTGACCTTTTGCATGCAGCAATAGTGTTTTATGTTTTTATTTTTTGTCTAATTGTTTACTGTTTTTGTTTTTGTTATTGTATTGGTTAAGTGCCCTTCTAAAATGTCACAGGAAGGGGCGTATCTCCTTGATGACGGCCTGTTATCACAAGCAGAACAAGGTACCTTATCCTTCACTGATGAGGAGGTGGAGAAATTGTTATTCGATAAAATAGATTTTGATGTACTACCAGCAGATACCCCATTAGATGTGTTTCACCGATTATTGAGACAAAGACAACGAGAGATTGATTTAAAACTCCATGGGCAATTCCTCTCGGAATATCACTGACGTCGGCATATTCCGAGAGGTTTTCGCATCATTCATTAATACACCAACCATAGGGAGGAGTAATCCGAAATTCTGCAGTCCTTGGTGTGGAATTCTAAATAAATGTTCCTTTGATTTGATGGCACTTGTTATAGAGGAGGTAGGCCTTGATCTTAAGAGTATCAGGGTCGACATTGAGGCAGCCAATGTGGTGGCAATTCCATTGCTACGTGAAGATAAAACACAGAACTGGGTTGACAAATTGAAGGTACAAATTGACACATCTGAGAAAATTGAATGTTTCCAACCTGCGCTTCTAATCAATGCAGCTGACAACCTGATCGGGTTACACCTTTACCCGCAGTTAAAACAGCATGAAAACTAAATGGTTCAGGTTGTCTGCGCTAGAATAAACCATACATAGTATATTGTTACCACTTCTATAAGGCAGGTATATATGCTACCTCTAATAGTAATGATAATCACTACAGGGCAAATAATAAACCCTTCTTCATACTAAGACCTCCAATTCCTAGAGACACGGTTTGATACAATATCACACTCCCGTTCTGACACAGTAACAATTATGTGACCACGCAGATGTTACAATGTTTCTCCTTTCTGTCTGGGTCTGGCTGATAATGCAGTGAGATTTTTCCCTTTTACCTTGGCTGATGGGCCGACACTTACTTCAGTGTTCTCACCCGCAGTCATCAAAAGGTATCTTTATCGTGAGCCCAACTATCTCTGCAATCTGTGCTGAATGGCAATTACAACTTACATTGGAGTTCAGTCTCGCGTGCTTCAAAAGGTATCTTTATGGTCCCCCACTTCTTATCAGAGAAAGACGTGTAGCATCGGTCCAAAAGGAACAGGTTTATTAAACCAAACACCAGTTAAAATATTACTCTCAGCTCCCGGTATGCAGACGGCCTCAACGCGTTTCGGATAGTTCTCTATCCTTCCTCAAGAGATACCGCCATGTCCATCTCCCCGGGTATTTATCCTCTGAGGGTCCCGGTCACGTGATCCGAAGGATCCAATCAGCATTATCTATACCCGGCTTCTCTCAATCAAAGTTAAAAACGGCCTATGATGCACCTCACTAGTAAAACCATTCTCATATACAATATATAAAATCTTTCTATTACATGTATAAAAACAATACAATTCATCTATTGAACTTTATATACAGATAGTTTAAAACGAATCAGTACCCTATCTAACATCCCTATACAGTAATTCCTATAGTCGAGACATGCTAGTTGGGCAATCCCACATTATTAGAAGCCGGGTTTGTGAGTGAATGTCTGTAGTAAACAGATGGAGAAAGCAAAAACAGAAAGAGAACATATATTAGATGTTATACAGCAGTAAATAGCTCTTTTCTTTCTACTACTTGTTATAAGAACCATTTGGATTCAAATTCAATATTTAATCCATTTGGTGTCAGAGTTTTCATCTCATATATAGTGCGCATTTCTAGTCTAGCTAGTGCAGATTCCATATCTTTAGTACGCCAATTGCTTTTGCCTAATTTGATCCCACAGAATGATTTTAGTTCTTTAATCTCACATTTATGGCTATCCTTAAAATGCATAGACACACTGTGGTTCTCAAATCCTTTTTTAATATTTCGTACAAGTTCTGATAAACGTTCTTTTAGCATTCTGCTTGTTCGACCGATGTACTGGGTCCCGCATGTACATTCTAAAAGATATATGACATTTTTACTGTTGCAAGTAATAAAATCCCTAACTTAATATTCAATTCCCATGGTGATTGCTATTGAAATCAACATACGAGTTGCAATCTGTTGGTTTGGTATAATTTTTAGTGATTAATTTAGTACCCTCTGGACATATTGTAAGGTCCAAAAAGTTACTTTCCAATTTACTTATTTCAAAAGTTAATTGTATATGTTTGTCATTTGAATTTAAGAAGGAGCAGAAATCCTGTAATGCCACCTCCGTTCCTCCCCATATGAACATGATATCGTCCGCATAGCGGAACCAGGACACTAGGCTGGCACTCCATGGATGTCCCGCCCAGACCTGTAGGTCTTCCCAATGGGCCATGAATAAATTAGCATAACTAGGTGCCAGCCTAGTGCCCATCGCTGTCCCGGACGTCTGCATATAGAAGTCTCCCTCATACCAAAAAAAATTGTTATTAAGAATCAAAGCAATACCTTCTAATATAAATTCTTGTTCCTTATCATTAATCTGATGTTTATCTAAGTGATACTTGATTGCTTCCAGGCCTAAAGAGTGTTGAATAATAGTATATAAAGAGGTGACGTCAGCCGTCACCAATATATAGTGTGGTAGCCATTCAATCTCTTCCAACCTATTAATCACCATAATGGTGTCCTTGATGTATGATTTTGTTGAATATACCATGGGTTGAATTTTATGATCTAAAAAGGAGGATAAGTTGGATGTAATGGAGTCAACCCCTGCTACTATTGGACGTCCAGGTGGCTTTTCACTATTTTTATGAATTTTCGGCAGGATGTATATCACCGGGATAGCAGGTTTATCCAAACGGACAAATCCTGCTTCTTCCTCGGTTAATACTTCCAAAGTGGTATATAATGCCAAAAAAGTTTCTAATTTCTTTTGGATGATATTAGTGGGGTCTCCCCGTAGCTTTTTATAGGTCTCCTTATCAGTTAGCTGTCTAAGGACTTCCTGGTGGTAGTCTTCTCGATTGAGGATGACTACCCCACCCCCCTTATCCGCGGGCTTAATAACGATCTCATTATTCGTTTTCAACGATTTAATGGCCTGCCTCTCTCCCCGAGTTAAGTTGGGTTTTTTTTTGCGCTATCCTGGTGATATACATCCTGCCGAAAATTCATAAAAATAGTAAAAAGCCACCTGGACGTCCAATAGTAGCAGGGGTTGACTCCATTACATCCAACTTATCCTCATAAAATTCAACCCATGGTATATTTAACAAAATCATACATCAAGGACACCATTATGGTGATTAATAGGTTGGAAGAGATTGAATGGCTACCACACTATATATTGGTGACGGCTGACGTCACCTCTTTATATACTATTATTCAACACTCTTTAGGCCTGGAAGCAATCAAGTATCACTTAGATAAACATCAGATTAATGATAAGGAACAAGAATTTATATTAGAAGGTATTGCTTTGATTCTTAATAACAATTTTTTTTGGTATGAGGGAGACTTCTATATGCAGACGTCCGGGACAGCGATGGGCACTAGGCTGGCACCTAGTTATGCTAATTTATTCATGGCCCATTGGGAAAACCTACAGGTCTGGGCGGGACATCCATGGAGTGCCAGCCTAGTGTCCTGGTTCCGCTATGTGGACGATATCATGTTCATATGGGGAGGAACGGAGGTGGCATTACAGGATTTCTACTCCTTCTTAAATTCAAATGACAAACATATACAATTAACTTTTGAAATAAGTAAATTGGATAGTAACTTTTTGGACCTTACAATATGTCCGGAGGGTACTAAATTAATCACTAAAAATTATACCAAACCAACAGATTGCAACTCGTATGTTGATTTCAATAGCAATCACCATGGGAATTGGATTAAAAGTATACCTAACAGTCAGTTCCAAAGACTCAGGAGGAACTGCTCCATGTTAGAAACATATGAAGAACAATCAGATGTCATGGAAAAACAATTTTTAGATAAAGGATTTGAGCCGGCGATGATTCAAGGTGCAAGACAGAAATGCAGAAAGATGGACAGACGTATGATGCTACAGGGTATAAATAAGAAAAATAATGCACATAGTTTTAACAAGGAGGTTCTGTTCATTACCTCCTACACCTCACAGTACCGACAGGTAGAAAAAATAATTAAAAAACATTGGGCCATTCTCAAAAGAGACCCTCTGCTTAAAAATGCTATTACAGATCATCCTAAATTTGTGTACAAAAAAGCAGAAAATCTAGGTTCCAAACTGGTTAGAAGTGCCCTGCCTATACAAAAAATGACCACTAGGATTACCTCAAAAGGTTTTTATAGATGTGGCCAATGCACTATGTGCAAAAATTGTAAAACTCCAATTAAGGTGGAAAAATATGAATCGAATATAACTAAGGTGGAATATTCAGTTAGGGATTTTATTACTTGCAACAGTAAAAATGTCATATATCTTTTAGAATGTACATGCGGGACCCAGTACATCGGTCGAACAAGCAGAATGCTAAAAGAACGTTTATCAGAACATGTACGAAATATTAAAAAAGGATTTGAGAACCACAGTGTGTCTATGCATTTTAAGGATAGCCATAAATGTGAGATTAAAGAACTAAAATCATTCTGTGGGATCAAATTAGGCAAAAGCAATTGGCGTAGTAAAGATATGGAATCTGCACTAGCTAGACTAGAAATGCGCACTATATATGAGATGAAAACTCTGACACCAAATGGATTAAATATTGAATTTGAATCCAAATAATTCTTATAACAAGTAGTAGAAAGAAAAGAGCTATTTACTGCTGTATAACATCTAATATATGTTCTCTTTCTGTTTTTGCTTTCTCCATCTGTTTACTACGGACATTCACTCACAAACTCGGCTTCTAATAATGTGGGATTGCCCAACTAGCATGTCTCGACTATAGGAATTACTGTATAGGGATGTTAGATAGGGTACTGATTCGTTTTAAATTATCTGTATATAAAGTTCAATAGATGAATTGTATTGTTTTTATACATGTAATAGAAAGATTTTATATATTGTATATGAGAATGGTTTTACTAGTGAGGTGCATCATAGGCCGTTTTTAACTTTGATTGAGAGAAGCCGGGTATAGATAATGCTGATTGGATCCTTCGGATCACGTGACCGGGACCCTCAGAGGATAAATACCCGCGGAGATGGACATGGCGGTATCTCTTGAGGAAGGATAGAGAACTATCCGAAACGCGTTGAGGCCGTCTGCATACCGGGAGCTGAGAGTATCACTGAAGGGAAGGCGAAGCCGCTGCTTAACATCTATCCGCCCGGTACCGATCGTGACTGCAGCACGAATAGAGACCGGAAAGGACCCTTTGCACTACATCTCCCCGCAAGTGACTGTCTCAGCATACCTGTATTTTAACTGGTGTTTGGTTTAATAAACCTGTTCCTTTTTGACCGATGCTACACGTCTTTCTCTGATAAGAAGTGGGGGACCATAAAGATACCTTTTGAAGCACGCGAGACTGAACTCCAATGTAAGTTGTAATTGCCATTCAGCACAGATTGCAGAGATAGTTGGGCTCACGATAAAGATACCTTTTGATGACTGCGGGTGAGAACACTGAAGTAAGTGTCGGCCCATCAGCCAAGTTAAAAGGGGAAAATCTCACTGCATTATCAGCCAGACCCAGAAAGAAAGGAGAAACATTGTAACATCTGCGTGGTCACATAATTGTTACTGTGTCAGAACGGGAGTGTGATATTGTATCAAACCGTGTCTCTAGGAATTGGAGGTCTTAGTATGAAGAAGGGTTTATTATTTGCCCTGTAGTGATTATCATTACTATTAGAGGTAGCATATATACCTGCCTTATAGAAGTGGTAACAATATAGTATGTATGGTATATTCTAGCGCAGACAACCTGAACCATTTAGTTTACAAATTGACACATATCAGCGGGAGTTGTTTTTGTTTATACGCAAAATATTAGCGGTAGTCGCCAATGATTATAAAAACCACACCGTGTATAGGTGGCTGTTGGGCAATACGCAAAATGTTAATAATCACACCAATAGACCCACGAGAAGGAGAAGGGCACCTCCCTTTCCTGTGGAATTTGCCTCCTCGGTGTCAACCTCCGACACAGACCCCAATGAGGGTTCTGGTGACTCTAGGCATTTTTTAGAAGCAGGCGCAAACCTGCCCCCTCATTCTGGAAATTCCAGAGGCGGCGGAGGCCGCACCCGAGGAGGGGCGGGTACCAGAAGATGTGGGAGACCCAGAAAGACATGAATGTAGTGTTTAATTTATCTAATACACCTCTTGATGAGGCTGATCTATCCCTTTTGTCCAAAGGTTTGTCATTTGTACCCACCTACCAGCATAACAAGTTTCAAAATACAGTCGACCAGTTTAGATTTGTGCGGTCCCTTAGACTTAAAGAATACTTTTCAGATAAATCCAAAGAACGACCTCATACATCCTTTAGGAAACCCTCTACATTTGACCCTCCCTCCCAGAATGCCAGTGTGAAAACCTTTTTGAGGATTATTAATAGCGACATCTGTGACTTCCGGTTCCGGCACTGCATGGAGTGACACGCTGCTTGGAAGCTCCGGTGCCTGCAACCACTAACCACCCTCATATCGCTCACTTTGAGCGTCCACTGAGCGGCCTTTCCTAACTACCCGCTCCCTGTACCTTCGGCCCCCCTCTATGGACTGATTTCTTGCTCCCACGATTCAGGGAAAGCCCCCACGTGCCAAATCTGAAAGCCGCGGCTCGGCTTCTAAAATGGCCGCCGCAGCTTCTCTGGACGCCGGAGCCCGTGCGGCGGCTTCATCCGCACTTCTCCTGGCCCCTATGACCACCAGCTCCTCTTCCCCTGCAGGGTCCACTGCTTCAGGCTCATCGCTGCCTTCCTCTATTCCTGGGCATCCCTTGTCCTATGAGGACATTGTTAGAGCAGTGAAAGAGACTGTCCAGCCCTTATTTCAAGAACAGGCTCAGCTGCATGCTGCTGCGCTGCAACAAGCTGTCCTGGACATTAAAAGCCAGTATAAACAACTATCCAAGCGTGTTCTACAAGTGGAGCATACTGCTGGTGAAAATTGTCAGCAAATCGCTGAATTATCCGACATCTCCGCTAAACTGCAGAAATCAGAAAACATGGTGTGGTCAAAGATCGACGATCTCGAAAATAGATCGCGTCGGAATAATCTCAGGCTTATTGGGCTCCCAGAGTCGATTAAGGGCCAAGCTCTTTACCACTTCCTTCGACACAACCTTCCAGATCTCCTTGGAATTCAGGATACCTGCTCGGATCTAGTAGTGGAACGTGCACATAGAACCGGCCCCGGCCGCCCCGCTGCTGCATCTACCCGACCGCGTGCTGTACTATTTCGATGTCTTAACTTCCTCCATAAAGAGGCCCTGTGGTCCGCGTACCGCCGTATAAGAGACCTTGTTTGGGAAGATGCCAAATTATTAATCTTCCTGGACTTTTCCCCGGAGCTCACCAGGCTACGCAAGGCGTTCTCTCCCATCTGCTCAAAATTAGCCCACGAGGGCCGTAAGTTTGCTCTACTCTACCCTGCACGCCTGAGGATTTTCGATGGCACATCCTTTAAAGACTTCCACACCCCGGAGGATTCCGCTGCTTATCTTTCGGAGACCGAAGCCTCTGACCAAATGCCGAAATAGCCGTCTTCTGCAGACACCGACCTGAAACTATCCCGCATCATTGTTGCCTTGGTTTGATCACCTACATCATACTTTTTTATTTTTTCTATATATATATTTTTTTTCTCTCACCCCCACCCCGTGGACTATGAAACCCCCCGGCAGTTCTTATTTGGACCTTCTCGCTATTCCCACATTGGTCTCCTGGGTGATGTATATATGATCTTAAAACAACATAAGTTTCCTCTTAACAATGTAATCTTAAACGCCTGTTTCCGGTTTCATATAATTCCATATGCCTAACTGCCTGTTTTTCTATGTTTCACCTGTCCATTTAGAGGTGGGCTGACGCCATTTTAGCTGCTCACCCATATCCCTTATCCCCTCCCCTCCCTACTACTTCCCATCTCCCCCCCTCCCTTACACCCCCTCCCCCTACCTCACTCCTTCCCCCCCCCCATTCCCTATGCTGCTCATTATAGTGGTTGCTGGCTAGGAGCAAAGTCCTCCTTACTGCCTTCGGTTATCACATTACTTATAATACCGTGAAGTTGTTGTACGAATATTGCTGTGGGACCCCTCGGTGGGTCCTATATTTTCTTCTCATCTCTATGTCTCTACTATCCTTTTGTCCTCTCCCTCCCTTCCCTCCTCTTGTGTCTCTTCCCACCCTCCATTGCTTATGGGATTGTAAGATGTCCTTCTGTATGATTACTTATTACTTAATGCCTTATGTCTGCTATTAAAGTGGGTACATGGAATGTTGGGGGTATCCATTCCCCTATCAAGAGGAAGAAGATCCTGCTTTATTTAAATAGACTACATATGGATATAGTGTTTATACAGGAGACGCACCTTCTCGCCCCGGAGGCCCAAAAATTGGGTGTCTTGGGCTGGCAGGTGCTCTCCGACGCTCCCTATTCTTCTAAGGCTAGGGGTGTGTTGATCCTTGCTAAACGTAGCTTACATATTGAGGTCCTTACCACCCTGCGCGACCCTGCTGGTAGATTCCTAGTACTTGAAATTTTACTCCATAATACTAAATATGTTTTATGTTCTGTATATGCCCCAAACTCATATTCAAAGGTTTTTTTCAAGAGTCTTATAACTACACTGTGCCCGTTTATGTCCTGCCCAATGATTGTGGGTGGAGACTTCAATATTGTGGTCTCCGCTTATATGGATTCGAACTCCTCCGCTCGTGCACGCTCCCCTCCTACCTTGGGTATCCCCTTTTTTGCACAACAACTGCATCTGACTGATGCTTGGCGATTTCTCCATCCCACTGACAGGGAGTACTCGTGTCTCTCGGCTGCCCATGGCACTCTGTCCAGAATAGATTTTTTATTGCTATCGGATTCCCTGATTCCTCAAAATACTGAAGCGCAGATGGAAACAATTTCCCTTTCTGACCACGCTCTGATTTGGGTTTCCCTTACCACTTCATTAGACTATGGCTCCTTTAAATGCTGGCGTTTCACCTCTTCCCTACAATTTTGAAACGGGTTGGAGGCGTTTTGGGAGGAGTTCAGACTGGATAATGCAAGTATTACTGATACTGACCCTCTACTGTTCTGGCAGGCCTCGAAGGCGGTTATACGCGGTAGACTTGTGGAATATGTTTCCACGAGAAAGAAACAATTTCTCTCCGAGTTTAAAACCTCCCAACGCTGCCTAACTGATGCCTACCAACAATTCAAACAGTGCCCGTCTCCTGCCTCAAAGAAGGTATATTTGGAGTGTAAGTCTCGGTTTGGTGCTGTATTGGCATTAATGGGCGACCGCCATACCTTCAACAAAAATCACCGCTTATATAGGTACGGCAATAAAACAGGCCGTCTCCTTTCAAATCTTCTGCGGGGTTCAGTGCCTTCCTCAGTGATCCAGACACTCAAGCGAGACGATGGCTCGTTAGCTACCAAGTCTGTGGACATGGCGCAGCTCCTCTCAGAATTTTACACTGACATTTACTCCCCCCCCTCTTGATTTATCAGCTAAGACTTCTTTCTGGAACTCAGTTTCCTTGCCTCAAATATCAACATCAGCGGCGGGGGATCTTTGCTTGCCGATTACTACCCAGGAGGTGGAGGCGGCGATCAAACATCTTAAGCCTTTGAAAGCCCCTGGACCTGATGGGTTCTCTGGAGAATTCTACAAAATGCTCCTACCTAAACTGTTGGATCCTCTGACCCTAGTATTTAATAAAATTTTATCTTCCCACTCCCTCCCTCTGTACTTTAACGAAGCCCTGATACGTCTCCTTCACAAACCTGGGAGGGACCCCCATCTCCCCGGTTCATACCGACCCATCTCCCTGCTCAACGTTGACTATAAACTGTTTACGAAAATCATTACAGATAGATTAAAGGGACTGCTCCCTTCCATTATTCATCCTGACCAAACTGGTTTCATCTCAGGCCGACATTCCACTAACAATATCCGTAAAGTTCTTGCCGCGGCCACCTGGTTGCACTCCAGCGGAGACCCTGACCCCCAATACGTCCTCTCTCTAGACGCGGAGAAAGCGTTTGATCTTGTTAGTTGGGATCACTTATATACGACACTGGATAGGTTTGGGTTTCCGCTGGACCTGATCAACATGATACGTAATCTGTATTCCCCCTCCTCGTCTCGCATTATGTGTAATGGCTATTTGTCTGCTCCCATTCTTCTTCACCGAGGCACAAGGCAGGGCTGCCCCCTTTCCCCACTTTTATTTGCTATCGCCATAGAGCCCCTGGCTATTAAACTGCGTCATCTCCCAGACTACTCCGGAGTAATGGTTCACGAACATGAGCTTCGTGTGAGTTTGTTTGCAGATGACATGCTCCTCTTTATTTCACGGCCTGAGACCTCTGTCCCGCCGATAATGCAGGCTATTTCTGAGTTTGGCGCTTTTGCGGGTTATCGTGTTAATGCCTCTAAGTCTGAGCTCTTCCCACTCAATCCGACTGCCTGTCAGCGCCCCTCGGTCCCCACCCTTACTCAATTTAAGAGGAACACTTTAGGCCTCAAGTATTTGGGTATATATATCCCTGTGAATATTTTAGACCTATACTCGGTCAACTATACCGCTGTTTTTAACAAAGTGTCCCAACTGCTATCCACTTGGTCTTCTCTTCCTGTTTCCCTACTAGGAAGAGTAGCTATTTTGAAGAGTATTATATTCCCCAAGATCTCCTACCTCCTCCAGATGATACCTATCCAGCCCCCTGCCAAAGACTTAAAGGAGTATGATAGAATGTTCTCTAAATTCCTGTGGAATCGCAAGAGGTCTCGGATCTCTCTTCCTAAACTTAAACTCCCCCGTGCCCAGGGTGGATTAGCTGTCCCAGACCTCTTGGCTTTCTTCCAGGCTGCAAACTTTAGATACATTTCGGATTGGTTAAGGGGCACCTCCTCATATGTTAATTATGACATGGAACAGAGCCTTGTACATCCTTATGACCTCAAGGCCTTGCTGCATACCCCAAAAGCCCTACTCCCACCTATGGTATGCCCTAATATTCTTTTCTGGGACGCCTATCGCTCCTGGTGGGCCATTAACAAGGCCCTGCATCGCAACCCGGAATACTCTCCTTTTATCCCCTTATGCGGAAACCCCTGCTTCACTCCTCCCCTCGATAATACCAAATTCCTCACATGGAAATCTAGGGGCATTGCCCTCATTCGAGACGTTTTTGACCCGGGTGGACATATACTGTCATTTGCAGACTTAACCGAGAGACACGGTGTACCTTCATCTGATTTCTTTATGTTCCTCCAGGTCCGCCATTATGTACAATCTCTCCCCATCCCTCCTGTGCACGAGCGGAGAAAGGATCCTCTGTCCGCCCTGTTAGTCACACTACCAAACTTCTCATACAAGATATGCTGGCTATACCGGGACTTACTACCTGGCAGGCCAGAGGATTTTTGGCCCCCCATGTTGTCAAAATGGTCGAGTGAGTGGTCCTGGGACCCATCGGTGGAGTGTTTCCTCTCACTTCTTCCCGCTATCCTGAAAGCCCTACATTCTGCTCAGCTTCAGGAAATCCACTTTAAATTTTTACATCGGGCATATATTGCCCCGGGACAACGCAAATATATGGTTTCTACAGACTCAGGTCGTTGCCCCAAATGTAAAGCACCAAATGCCCTCTTTATGCATAACTTCTGGCACTGCCCGAAGATTAAACGATTCTGGAATAAAGTAGTATGGTATATAAAATCCACTTTCCGGATCTCTCTCCCTGTGGACCCAGTGGCACTCCTCGGCCTTAATACTTCAACCTGGCGTTTACCTCCATCTCAGGCCTATTGCGTTCCGTTTTTATACGTATTACTGACCTTGGGGAAGAAGTTAATTTTGAATCATTGGATATACCGAACCTCTCCCTCCTTGGGTAACCTCAAGTCTCTACTAACTAATACACTGTACTTTGAACGCCAATCCACTCTCCCAGATCTTGACCGTAACGCACTGCGTTTTTATAGGAAATGGGGAATATATATTGACTCCCTTCCACCCCCACAACGATCTCATGTACTGAAATTGTTTGATTCCCTTAGTTGGGATTCTTACCGCAAACTCTATATTTCCATTGGTGATGATTCACCTTTAGAAACGGGATGATGCTCGCTCCCATACCTTGATACTGAGTGATTTGATCCCTACGTTCCCTATATAAGTGTGCCTTATCATGTATGATGAATTTCCCTTAGGCATCTGCAACCCCCCCCCCCTCCCCCCCCCCCCTCTTCCTCCCTCATACTTCTTATCCATGTCTTTGTTGCTTTTCTTTCCTCTTTCTTTTTCTCTATGATTGTTCTGTTGATTTTGGTTTTGGTATATATGTAAAGGACTGTGTGCAGTTTTTCTTTCAAAATGTATTATAGGCCTAGCTCGCTGTTTATATACATTACTGCTGCTGCTTTGGTATTGTCCTTTACACTGCTCGCTTCTACACACAGTGCCAATGGTAGTGGTGGTGTGTGATATTATGCCATACCTTTTGTTGCCTATTTTGTAACCCATAAGCATTTTACATGCATTTGTACTGCATCGTTTTTTCTGCTTTTCTTTCTCTCTATGTCTTTATGTGGAAAAATCTAATAAACATATTTAAAAAAAAAAAAAATAGCGACATCTGTAACTATTCACCCCCTAAAAACTTTGACAACCTCTCCAGCGTTGAAAGGGGTGCCTTAAACAGGCTGCGTGAGAATAAGGAGTTGGTCATACGCCCAGCCGATAAAGGCGGGGCGGTGGTTATTCAAAACTGCCATGACTATAACAGAAAAATAATGCGTCAACTCACGGATTAAATCACATATCAACGACTAGGATCTAATCCTGTGCCAGGCTTCAAGCGTACCATTGATGAGTGCCTCAAAAGGGGACTTGATAATGGATGGATGGAAAGTGAGCTACATTCCTTCCTAACTGTTGAACATCCTAAATGCCCTATCCTGTATACTTTGCCCAAAGTACACAAGAGTTTGAATGCACCACCTGGCAGGCCCATCATTGCTGCCGAAGGGTCTCTGTTACAGCCGTTAGCCCAGTTTGTAGATCACGTTTTACAACCTATAGTGATCAGGAGTGGCAGTTATATCAAGGACACCGGAGATTTTCTTTCTCAGCTCAAGGGGGTAGACTTACATGGTGTCTCCTTCCTTATGGCCACGATGGACGTCAATTCCTTATATACTGTGATACCACACGATGACAGATTAAGTTCTTTAAGAATTGCATTAACCAACAATCCTATAATGAATATGCCTACTGAATTTATCCTTGAATTGGCAGAATTGGTCTTGAAGACCAATCACTTCATGAATAAAGATGCATATTATTTGCAATTGGCGGGTACTGCTATGGGGTCTAATTTGGCCCCCTCATACGCTAACCTATACATGACACAGTATGAGTCCACACATATTTTTCCTAAATATGGTCATTCAATTTATTTTTATCGTCGATTCATCGATGACATCTTTTTACTTTGGACTGATACAGAAGACCTGTTCCTGTCCATGGTTGATTAATTAAATTCTCTTGCTAGTCCCATTAAATTCACATCGACCATCTCTGATTCTGGAATCAGTTTTCTCGATGTGACCATTAACAAAACGAGTAATCTGTTGACTTCGACACTTTATCGGAAACCAACGGACCGTAATCTCACTCTCCATGCCTCTAGCCATCATCCGCCGGCTTTAAAAGATAATCTACCGGTGTCCCAATATCTTCGAGTTCTTAGGATTAATTCAGCTAGTGAAAATATTGAAGCACAACTGGCTGATGTTACCGTACGCTTTAGGGAACGTGGCTACCACGCTAGACTGTTATCTAGATGCCTTGTTAAAGCAAAAGCTATATTCTCAGGGGCCTGTGAGAGGGAGCACAATAGAACCAAAGATAGGATGGTGTTTACTACTCGTTTTGACAACCATTCTTGGCATATCAACAAAGTCTTAAAGAAACATTGGTCTATTGTTAGCTCCGATTCCACTTTATCTTTCACTCATATGAAACCACCTATGCTGGCATATAGGCGAGGCCCAAACCTCAAACAGATGTTGATGAGACCTACCATGCATCCAGGGGCGAAGTTAACTTCTACCCAATTGTATACACAGAAACCTGGTTGTTTTTCTTGCGGCAACTGCACGACGTGCAGATCTATGATGGTGGGACCGACGTTTAATCATCCTCATACCGGGTCAACCATCAAGATCAAGTTTCATCTACACTGTAGAATGGACCATGTTGTTTACATACTGAAATGTCCATGTGGGCTCCTGTATGTGGGGTTGACCATGCAGAATTTTCGAGACCGGATGGCCAACCACCGATCTTCCATTCATACTGCATTAAATAGTGGAGTATCTGACAAACCAGTGGCGTGCCACTTTTTAGAAGCTAAGCACCAAGTGGCAAGCTTAAAGTGCAAGCTTATTGATTGGGTTCCACCGTTACCTATGGGAGGGGACAGAATGAGGCTACTTAAACAGTGGGAATGCTATTGGATTAATGAATTGGATACTGTATCACCTAGGGGGCTGAATGAATATAACCCCCTTGGTGTTTTCCTATGAGTACCCCCATATTTTCGTCAGCATCTATGAATAGTAAGTCCATATCATAAATTGAATATATTTCGTTGATGCATTACATGGGCATTGATGCTTATATATGATATATAGATGTGGATTGTTAATTATCTTGTCTTTTGTTTTTTTATGTTTTTGTATTGTTATTGCTGCTGCCAGCCCCTGGGTCCCTTATATCAATTTGTTACTTTATTAGATTTATATCCTTTCGATATATTTCCGAGAAACCCTATATAAAAATAACGGTGGATGGATGGCTTTGACTTATTATAAGCATATTTGGTTGAGTAATCTGACCCCCTATTTGTTTTTTATATGAATCTCCATTCCATCCACGTTTAGAGCTGCTCCTTTAATATGCGTTCCACCGGCGAGAGCCGCTGGAACGCATGGGACTTCCGGTTTCCGGCTTCCGCCCCGTGGAGCGCAGAGCGCTCCCGGTGCGGGCAGCCCGGTTAAAGAGCGCTGACACGTTTATGCAACGTTTTTCATTCAGTACACTAAGTTAGCAGTGATCTGTTCTTGTGAGCATTAAAATCTAAGGAGGTCTTGTGATTATACTAACGCCGTTCGTATCCGCCCGAGGCACTTCCGGGTTGAGGGGTATATATACCCCCACTATAGACCTGTTTTGTACATGCAGCCCTGGCACATGTGGTGTTCCATTGAAATCTGTAAACAATCATTGTGGGTTTGTCACACTGGTGAATTCTGATTATCTATCCAGTTTACATAATGGGACTTATTTTTGTAGCTACGGAACACACCTGTGAGATCATCTAGCCGGGAGCTGCCCTATGTATATCACTTTGGACATATAGGTATTTATTTGATATATTGAGTATATACAATTGTATAGCCATACACAGATAAAATATGGCTTTTTTTGATTACAGTGTCTGACGGTTTCTCTGATGGAGACCATGTGCATAATTTTTTGCACATGATGTTAGATTGTCCAGGTATATAGCATTACTGGAGTGTGCTGATTGAGGTGAGGGTGCACGGGCTTTGCATGTACACTAAGTGATAATAATATTCACAGGGTGACATTGCATATTTTCCTGAGCACTCACTTTCCAGCTATTTGCTCTGATATATGGGTTTCCATTGTTAATCATTGTATGATGCATTGTTATTGAAACCAGTGTTGTCACCATTATTGTTATACATTGGGACCTGGGAGGCTCAGTCATGTTTTTTGTTCTATTTTTTCTAGATATACTTTTTAACAATTATGAACTGCTATGATTGGATTTGATGATTCATGTATGACCATTCTTGAAAAAGATCCTTGTATTGGATCGAAACGTCGAAACCTGTAAGGCTACAATAAAATATTGATTTGAAGAAACTTCTGGACTTTGTATTCAGTGAGAGTGCACCCTCCACTACGTGGAATCTTCGTCTATTTATGCGGACATTTGTCGGTTGGGAGCACCCACCATTGGGAACGTTGATGAGAGTGCAGAACTTTCTCGTTTATATATATATATATATATATATATATATATATATTTATATATACTTGTATAAAAAATGTGTGCCACTGCCCACCGATTATTCACTGGGCCACTAGGGAGTGCAGGCAATTTGTATTATATATATATATATATATATATATATGTATATATATATATATATATATATTTATACATACATACATACATACATACAGTGCAGGGAGAACGTTACAGGAGAGATTTAATTACATTCAAAGAAAATAAATTGGGGATGGTGCAGGGCGATTATCGTAATCATACTGCATACAGATGGTTCATGGGGGACACCAATAGAGTGCCCAGACAGCGTGACTTTCATCATAGACATAGATTACCATTTACTGTAGATTCGTCATATTCCTCCTCAGAGGCTGAAAATATGAACCTTTGCCTCCTAGTGGCCAAACTTTTTTAGGAGCCACAGTGGACCCCACAGACACAGGAGGCAACAAATGAAGAAGGGGCGCACGAGGAGGGGGCTCGGCAAGAAGAGGAAGAAAGCAATAATGACCAGCAATGTGTTTAATTTATCCAAACATGAGTTGATATCAGCAGAATCTGTGCTGGCATTAGGTCTTTCTTTCGTACAGACATTTAAACTTGAGGCTTTTGACTTGCAGGTTGACATGTACAAAATGGGACGCAAGTTGTGTCTCAGTGAGTATTTTAAAGACACAGAAACACCATTTGAGAATAATAATACATTTGTTTTTCCTAAATCCAGTCATGTTGATCCTTCCAGTACCAATTCCAGTATAAAAACTGTTATGAGAATGGTTGAGGGTGACTTTCTTGATATGACTAAGGGATCATGTCATTATCAGAATATCCGCCTAAAACAACAGAAGGCTATCAAGTCCCTTCATCTGCACAGCGTATAAAGGAGGGGGGTACTTGTGTTGGACTATCAGTATTATGATGATGACGTGAGATCTCAGTTGGCTGATAGTCAAACATATAAGAGAATGTCTTGTAATCCTATGTATGAGATTGAAAACAAAGTAGACACATTTTTAGAGACTGGCCTCTCAGGTGGCTGGCTGGATGAACAGATAGTTACATCATTGATGGTAGACCACCCTGTGTGTCCCGTCTTGTACTGTATTCCGAAGATCCACAAGTCACTTGAAAGACCACCCGGCAGACGTATCGTGTCAGCAGAACAGTCGGTTTTACAGCCATTAGCTAAATACATAGATTTTTTTTTTTACAGCCCCTAGTTGTGCGGAATAAAAGCTACATACGTGATACTGGAGATTTTCTCAACAGGTTGAAAGAGGTATACATGTCAACTCAAGATTATGTATTTGCAACCATGGATGTCTCATCTCTCTACACTGTCATACCTCATTTGGCAGGGGTTGAAGCGGTGAGACAAGCAGTATTGGAGTTTGAGTTTGGTGGTACACCAGTTGATTATGTGTGTGAGATGAATATGATCATTCTCACATAGAAGGATTCACCATATTGGAAATGGTTCAATGTGCAGAGTGCTGGGACTGCCATGGGATCTAATTTGGTGCCTGTTTATGCAGATATTTACATGACGCAGTATGGCAAAAAGCCATATTTATCCTATGTTCGGTCCCAGCATTCTGCCTTATTATAGATTCATAGATTATATTTTTATCATTTTGGGGGAGCACCAAAGACAGTTTTTTTGCTTGAAAAGACAAACAGACAAATATGTTTGTCTTTTCAAGCACGGGTGGAACCTGAGGAAGGGTCCTTTGTGGCCCAAAATGCTGCATCGTTACTTGTGTGGAATGAGCTGTATACAATACTGATTGGTGGTGATGTATATCATCAAGCCATGATCTTGTTATTACATTAAAAGCACACGTTACTGAAGACCTGGAGTGCCGTGTCCGTTCGGGATTTACCATTATTCTGAACCTGCCATGTATTTGTTTATGTGACAAGGGCACTCAGGCAGTTAAGTTATTTATTTGTGAGTGCCGGATTTACAATGTACTATATATATATATATATATATATATTTTTTTTTTTTTTTTTTTTTAATGATTTGTTAACTAGTATTGTGCTTTTAGACTTATTAATTTTAAATACCAATATAGTTTTAGATTTCTTTAAAAGTAATAATATTAATAATACTAGTAAACGGCTGCAACTCCAAAGATTGGTCCTCTACCTGAAAGGACCTTTTGCAAGAATATGGAAGGGTTGTTTCTTTGGGATGCGCCTAAGGTTTATACATTTCATAGGGTTAGTTTCCTTTATATATAAAAAATTTAAGACATCTTATGACAATAAACAAGTAAAATAGCATCAGTCTTTTTCTTTTCCAAAATTTACATAAAATTATTTAAAAACTCTTCCTTAAAATATTCATTACTAAAACCTAATGCAGTAGGCCAATAATGAAAATACAGTTCAATTCGGTTGATACTTGATGGACCACTTTTTCCTTTCTTATAAGAAACCAAATATTAATAACCAATGCGTTTCGTCATTAATGACTTCATTAGGGGTGTCCTTAGTATCCACTATCGAAACCTTATTCAATAAACTGCCCATAGTGTGGTCTCCTTGATTTGTTTTTTGTTCTCATCAATATCAGTGGTCGGACAGTTCCTTTAGCTGGTACCTTTTGTCCTGTAATGCATAGCTACTTGTACATTTCCCTCTGGGGATTTTTTTCAGGATTCTATTTTTCAGTTTAGTATTTCTATCCTACATTCGGCTAAATGGCTACACTGAGGTATGCCCTCTGGGATAAAGCATTATTTGACAGACAAGGAAACAGGACAGATCAGGAGGGGGATCCACACTCTAAAGTATTTGTGAAACTGGTGGAAACCCACTAATTTATTAGAGATAAGCGGGTTCATTTCTCCGAGATCCGAACCCCCCCGAACTTCACCTATTTTACACGGTTCCGAGGCAGCCTCGGATCTTCCCGCCTTGCTCGGTTAACCCGAACGCGCCCGAACGTCATCATCCCGCTGTCGGATTCTCGCGAGATTCGTATTCCATATAAAGAGCCGCGCGTCGCCGCCATTTTCACTCGTGCATTGGAGATTGAACGGAGAGGACGTGGCTGCATTCTCTCCCTGAAAAGTTCCGTAATCTGTGCTCAGTGTGCTGCAAATATCTGTGCTCAGTGTGCTGAAAATATCTACGTTCTCTGCCTGAAAATGCTCCATATCTGTGCTCAGTGTGCTGCAAATATCTGTGCTCAGTGTGCTGCATTGTGGGGACTGGGGGACCACCAGTATATAATTATAGTAGTACAGTACAGTAGGCCATTGCTGTATCTTGCAGCTCTGTATCAAGTATACTATCTCTGTGGTGCATTATTGTGAGCAGTATATAGTAGGACAGTGCAGCATTTTGGTGACCAGCAGTATACATATAGTACAGTACAGTAGGCCATTGCTGTATCTTGCAGCTCTGTGTCACTTCTAGTATCCTGATCAGTGCTCAATATCTGCTGCATTGTTGTGACCAGTATGTATACTGTACTGTGCGACGTGTGTTATGCACCTGGTGATTTTATACATCCTGTCATCTGTACTGAGCGATGTGTGAGATACACCTGGGGATTATACACCCTATATACTGTACTGTGCGATGTGTGTTATACACCTGGTGATTATACATCCTGTAATCTGTACTGAGCGATGTATGAGATACACTTTGGGATTATACACCCTATATACTGTACTGTGTGAGATACACCTGGGGATTGTACACCCTATATACTGTACTGTGTGATGTGTGAGATACACCTGGGGATTGTACACCCTATATACTGTACTGTGTGATGTGTGTTATACACCTGGTGATTATACATCCTGTAATCTGTACTGAGCGATGTGTGAGATACACCTGTGGATTATATACCCTATGTACTGTACTGTGTGATGTGTGAGATACATCTGGGGATTGTACACCCTATATACTGTACTGTGTGATGTGTAAGATACACCTGGGGATTATACACCCTATATACTGTACTGTGCGATGTGTGTTATACACCTGGTGATTATACATCCTGTAATCTGCACTGAGCGATGTGTGAGATACACCTGGGGATTATACACCCTATATTATTATTATTATTATTAATAATATTATCCTTTATTTATATGGCGCCACAAGGGTTCCGCAGCGCCCAATTACAGAGTACATAAATAATCAAACAGGAAAACAGCAACTTACAGTTGATGACAGTATAGGACAAGTACAGGGTAAATAAATATAGTTACATCAGCAGATAACACTGGAATAAGTATCAAGTGGCAGAAGACTGCTGGATGTGGTACAGTTGAAGATTTTTAAAGTAAGACAAAGGATAAGCACATGAGGGAAGAGGGCCCTGCTCGTGAGAGTTTACAATCTAAAGGGGAGGGGTAGACAGACATGGGTGACACAGATGGGGTACACAGAGAACGTGGAACAGAGGGTTAGGATGATATTTGGCTGGGTTTGGTGAAGAAGTGGACCCCCAGAAGGCACAAGTCAATACTTAACATTGCAACATTTTACTGGGCTATGCAGGAGAAAATTAAAAATAGGGGGGGGGGGGGGGGGGGAAGAATCGATAACTTCTACCGCTTTCAAAAAGGTCAATGGAAGCTGAAATAATGGACAACTACCTCATGGAAGCCAGATACAGTATACCAAACAGTACTTAGAGTTAGGAATGAGTGCTTATGAAATACAGTAACATTTTGTCATAATATTTCAGAAACTGCATGGCTGGTCTCTTGCACTCTTTTGCTCTAATACACCACCTGCTTTAGGATTTATATTCAAAAACATTATGTCTCCATAATCCCAAAAACGTCAGTCTTCTTGGAAAGTGGTTTGTTCCTTTGTAAGGGAAAGAGAACAAACATTCTCAAACAACGGTTTCTCAATTTCTTTTTCTTCTGGGAAGGGATTGTGGATTCGCAGGAATATCTGAGCATTTTTGTAATCAGAAAGCAGCGACTTTCTACAAATGTTTACGAATAATTCCAGTGATTTTGTCATTTTCTTCCAGTGATTTGGACCAATAATACCATTGATTAGAACAAATAATTCCAGTGATTTTGTCATTTTCTTCCAGTGATTTGGACCAATAATACCATTGATTAGAATGAATAATTCCTGTGATATTGAGGTGTTTGTGTCGCTTAGCTTAGCCGTCCAGCAACCACAGTGCACCTCTTTTTCTCTTTTCTTTGCATCATGTGCTGTTTGGGGGCAATTTTTTTAAGTGCCATCCTGTCTGACACTGCAGTGCCACTCCTAGATGGGCCAGGTGTTTGTGCCGCCCTTTTGGGTCGCTTTGCTCAGTCATCCAGCGACCTCGGTGCAAATTTTAGGACTAAAAATAGTAGTGTGAGGTGTTCAGAATAGACTGGAAATGAGTGGAAATTGTGGTTATTGAGGTTAATAATACTATAGGATCAAAATTACCCCCAAATTCTATGATTTAAGCTGTTTTTGAGGGGTTTATGAAAAAAAACACCCTGATAAAGCAAAATATTTATCTTATTTAAAACCCTTTAAGAGGCCTAAGAACACTGTACGCTATTGACGTATGGAGTACCGTAAGGGTACGCACGTTGCGTAGCAATCGCTTAGCCGAGGTCGAGACGCTCAAGCGTCACGTTCGCTCACGGCCAAGAGATCACAGGCAGGCACGCTATTGGCTGCCGACTAACGTAATGGTTCGCTATAGCGTAGCGGACGCTCGGGACCACGAGGAGATCACCAGCGGCGCAGACGCTCACAATGTTAAACCTTTATATCTAAACCATAAACAATGTAATATGCAGTAAAACCTTAGTGTAGAGATAGGGGGTAGATGCAACACAGTGTACCCTTATTAACTTAAAAGCTGTTTGAGCGTCACCGACGCTCAGTGAATACTTAACACTATAATAAATACACAACTACCGGGCTTAGGGTCTAACGCCTTATATGATTGTTATACTTGAGAAAAAGAATAATACAATACAAGTCATACACTACAATATAACATAGACTAACTAACCAGATAACTACACAGTAAATACAATACAATTACGTTTAAGGGAAAATGAGAGAAAGAGGAGAAGAGAGAGAGAGAGAGATATGGCCCATAATAACAAGAAAGACAATATGATTGCGGAGAAAACTTACGCACAAAGGGGAACGATCGCATGCGCCTCTGGACATCCAGCTCCCGATTATCAGCAATGAGAACCGTTGAAGAGTGAGCTGGATGTGATCGGCTTGTCTATTTATGCCCCACACACAATACAATTCAATGGTCCCTACAATCTCATTGTTCATTGGACACAGGAATTCCTCCTCGCATTATAACAAAAGGTCATAGGTTGATTCATACAGGTGGGCTGTGACGATTTCCAACTGCTCAGGTGGGTGGGAAACTAGGTTTCCCGCCGCATGGATAAGTAAGTGCAAATAATAGTAAATGGACATAAACTTCTTATGTCCATAACTATTCGCACGAGCGATTAATCTGTTTCAAACCAACACCGGAATATTGCTAATTAAATACTCTTCCGATGGATACTAAACACCACTGTATTACTCCTGTCTGACCCTTCGTATCAAACAAAGAGGGATTTCTCTGTCCACGAACATGCTACATTAACTAAACTTTCAGAATCTATCAAAGGGACCATAATCTACAAAATACATTATATGGTGAAAATATGTAACGATTGAGTCGCACGCTACGAACACATAAACTCTACCGTAAATGCACATACCGCGCGCCCGCGGGTGCCCGCAACAGCGAGTATGCGCACGCACGGGAGAGCGCACGCATGCGCAGCGCGGACCTGTATGAGGTGCAAATATGGCAGTGTGCATCGTGATATTTTTCTGACTTTGACAGTCCACCCTTTGGCAGTCAACACTAACTGCCACTTCCTAAAACATTTCAAAACGAGAAAAATATATGTCAGGGGTTAATACATTTCCATGGTTGGGTAGGGGAGGAGAGGAGAAGGTAGGAAAAGGGTATGTCCTAGTGAGATAGCAGAAGCATGTGTGTATGAATCCGTGTTTGGGGGTCATGTATCATCGTGCCGTACGTGTTTTAAATCAAGCTTCGAGGTATTGCGAAGTATACATTTGAATTCCTTCTTATCCCGTGGTACGGTTCTGTGGATGGGCTGTCAAACTTTACCGAGCTCTTTTCGGCTGTGGTTGTAACAAAATGGGGAGCACATTTTAGTTGATGATACATGAATGGGGGAATATGTGATTGCTGATATCTGTGCTGGTATTCTCTATCGACTATGTGTGTAATTACCTGAAGGTTGTAGAGATGAAGAAAAGACATAATTACGGTAAATGCAGTGGTGTTCTATGTCAGGTTAATGAACATTTGTCGGTTGAAGTCTTGTTCGGTGTCTGTTGAATGCCGTCTTCTTTGTGCTTTTGCCAAAAGGCGTGTGGGCAAAAAGCTTTGTCAATGTCCATAGACTTACAAAAGTGTTGGGCTAGCGTAATTTTAAAATTTCTAGGGAAACTGGGGGTCTATGGCATAGTTCATCAAATATCTGTGTATAAGGTTGTCAAAACTTCTTCTTTAATCCATCAGTTGTCTGTATACCGGATCATCAAATTCCTCGTCAAAAGTGGGTCTTTTTACCTTGGAAAAACCAGAAAAACAGGTGAAAGAAACGGACCGTAGAAATCGCATTTTCATCACATCATTGTTTCTACAGTTGGGTCATAAATCAAATCCATTGGAATTACAGTTTCCTCACTCCTTAAACTCATCACCCTGGTACTTCGTTTACACTTCGTTAAAGCCTGACCGCATCTAAATATCAAGCCAATCGTTATGATAACACCTAAGATACATAGGAGAAACTTCCCTACATTCATTATGACTCCTTGAGCCCATTCTCCTAAACCAGAGAACCAATTTCGCGGGTTCAACCATGACACCCAACTAGTCAGCTCATTACTCACAGCAGCAAGGGTGAGATTGTGTTTCCTGCGAAATTCCCACTTCAATTGGAGAATATCGTCCATCTTTTGGTCTATGACCTCGACCGGGTCCTCGGTACTATTCGTTATATATGTGCAGCATTTCACGCCGTACTGCGTTGCCAGTGTGA
This sequence comes from Pseudophryne corroboree, assembly GCF_028390025.1. Lineage (NCBI taxonomy): Eukaryota > Metazoa > Chordata > Amphibia > Anura > Myobatrachidae > Pseudophryne > Pseudophryne corroboree. The sequence goes on along the minus strand of NC_086446.1, from coordinate 543,751,919 downwards.
CACAATATCCACCTGTTACTGCCGTGAGATAATTGAGAACCATTCTATGCTGAACCAGTTCTGTTTTATAAGCTTGAAGTTCTCTTCCAGTATACCTAAACGTGTCATCATACATTTCTGTGATATTGTCTAACAAATTTGCGAGCGCAGATATGTATTTATAATTCAATACTCCTCTGGCGGTGCGAGTGATGTCTAACGCAAGTAGAAACTGAATCCCGGTGGATTCATGGATCATGTCAGAGGCCTGATGCTCTGTTCTTTCTATCAGGTGCCGTTTAACTACGTGCTCGTAGTGGGTGTGAGTATAAGGAGCTTGGGCAACACGGTGTATATCTTTCATTTTGGCATGTGATACAGTCATTACTTCAGGCAGTACTTTTCCAATATAACACAATCCTTCAGAGTTTGGGGCAAGCCACTTATACGCCTTCCTCCCGCATATGAAATATGCATCATCGGGGAGAACATATGGGACGGAGTAGGACATAACCATATTACACATCTTCCATGTGAAATCTCCTAACCCTAATTCTCCCATCTGTCTAGTACACGTATCAGCTTGTACGATATGTGCACAGTATCCTGGTGATACCTCTCCAACTCTCGTAATCCTACTTCCTAGGGTATACCTATATCGGGAAGATTTTCCTCTACTGGCTATGTGGCGTATAAGCTCTGTATCTGTCGGCATTCTATCTGCTCTATATGAAAAGGTCATGGTTTGGTTACTCCATGACACTTCCCAATTTCCCGGCTTTCGGGGATTGGAAATGTTAAAACATATTAGGGATCTGTCCACATGATATTGGTGGAGCTTCAAACTAGGAGGACTGGAGATATTAAACCTCCTGTCCACCGGCCTCCCACCACTTAGCTCAAGTACCTCCCCTATCGTTAAAGGAAATGGTACTAGTCCTGATTTGCTATGACCTTGAGGTACTTGAGAGCATACCCAACAATCTGTCTGATTTAACACACTACCCACTAAGGAGTGATAGTCACTCAAGGGGTGCCGGTCCATGTGGATATTAAAACTGGATTGGCATTTCTTGATGCACCCATCCTCAACCACATTGTCACAGAGCCTACAGATACAGTTTTCTTCAGCTAACAATCCTTCACAATTCCTTCTATGGTCAATGCTATCGGATCGTTTTCTGATACTCGCCTTTGCTTGTTGGTTATGTTGTTCTTGGGAAACTACGCCTCCATCTCTGTCATCAGAACCCATTCCAGAACCTCTCTCGACCTCCATGGTACTCTCGCCGGAACAGACTGCTCTGGTCAACATCATGGTCAACAGGAAAATCCGGATCACAGTCTCTTGAGGCAAGTCCATCTTAGGAGGAAACGAAGAAGAATGAGAAGGGGGGGAAAAAAATAATTTGAGGGAGAGGGGATGGGAAGTGGAGAAAAACAATAAAAGGGAACAGGGAATCGACAACTGCTTTTGATCTTGTGATTCTCAATGCTCAGGTGCCGCCTCAGTCCTCCTGGAACAGACACTCCAGTGATACAACTTCCTCTACCGTCTGTTCCTTATCACGGGACCTCTCTGGATCAGCAACCTTCTTACAGTGGGACGAATGAACCCAAGTCTCTCTCTCGGCAACCTTCAATGCTGTAGTGCTAGTCAATAAGACTTGGTATGGTCCTTCCCATCTGTCAATAAGGCAACCTGAGCGTAGAAAATTCCGTATCATTACATAATCCCCAGGTTCAATGTCATGACAATTACTATCTGGTAAATCAGGAATCACTAACTTCAAATTATCATTTTGATTCCTTAACTGTTTACTCATGTTAATCAAGTATTTTACAGTCACTTCATTGTTACACTTCAAATCATCCTGAGGGTTAATCATAACATGCGGTTGTCGACCAAACAAGATTTCAAAGGGAGACAGATTAAGAGGGGACCTGGGAGTGGTTCTGATACTGTACAGTACAATGGGTAAAGCTTCTGGCCATGTCAATCCTGTCTCTGCCATAACTTTGCTCAGTTTATTTTTAATAGTGCTGTTCACTCTTTCCACCTTCGCACTCGCCTGTGGACGGTATGGAGTGTGCAGCTTGCTATCAATTCCCATCAACTTACACATTCCTTGAAAGACATCACCTGTAAAATGGGTACCCCTATCACTTTCAATTATTCTAGGGATACCATATCTACATACAAATTCCTGCACAATTTTCTTAGCAGTAAACATAGCGGTATTTGTGGCCGCAGGAAATGCTTCGACCCAATTTGAGAACACATCTATACAAACAAGTACATATTTCAAATTTCGACAAGGGGGTAATTGGATAAAGTCAATCTGTATTACCTGAAAAGGACCGCCTGTAGGTGGGATATGAGATGGTTCTGTTGGTATTGCCTTTCCGATATTCTTTCTCAAGCATGTAAGGCATGACATTGCTCTCTTACTTGCATGAGATGAAAATCCTGGGGCGCACCAATATGCTCTTACCAACTTGCACATTCCTTCCTTGCCCAGATGAGTCAGCCCGTGAGCTGCCTCAGCTAAACATGGAAGATATGCTCTGGGGGCGACCGGTTTACCTTGTCCATCTGTCCAGAGTCCTGAGGACTCCTGGCCATATCCCTTTGCCTTCCAGACTGCCTTTTCCTGTGTGGAACACAAATTTTGCATCTCACACAGCTTCTGTGTGTTGATGGTATTAAATACCATCAGTTGTGTGGTGTCTGTCTGTCTGGGGGTACCAGCTGCTAACTTAGCTGCTTCGTCTGCTCGGCTGTTACCAAGTGATACTGGGTCCTGGCTATATGTGTGTGCTTTACACTTGATAACAGCCACTCTGTCGGGTTCCTGTATCGCTGTTAGAAGCCTTTTGATGTGAGCTGCATGCGCTACCGGTGTACCAGCTGCCGTCATGAAATTTCTGAGGCGCCATAGGGCTCCGAAATCATGGACTACCCCGAATGCGTATCTAGAGTCGGTGTAGATATTGGCTGATTTGCCCTTAGCCAATTCACATGCTCTGGTTAGGGCGACCAGTTCAGCAACCTGGGCTGAGTGAGGTGGGCCTAGCGGTTCTGCTTCTATGGTGCCTTGGTCATCTACGACTGCGTATCCAGTACACAAGTCTCCCGAGTCTGACTGTCTGTGACAACTACCGTCCGTGTAGAAAGTTAGATCTACATCTTCCAGTGGGTTGTCACTGATGTCAGGCCTTGCGGTAAAATTTTGGGTCAAATATTCCATACAATCATGTGTGTCCTCCTTTGTATTAAATTCTCCTTCCCCACCACTCTCATCCTCCACCCTTTGTGCCTGTCCAGGCACACCTGGGAGATATGTTGCAGGATTTAATGCACTGCATCTCCTTATGGTGATGTTTACGGGGGCCATTAGTGCCAATTCCCATCTTGTAAACCGCGCTGATGATACGTGCCTGGTTTGGGCAGAATTTAGCAAGGCTGACACTGCATGTGGCGTATGAATTGTGAGGTTGTGACCTAACACTACATCTTCGCTTTTCGTTACTAGCAATGCTATCGCAGCAACGCTTCGCAAGCATGTGGGGAGGGATCGCGCTACCGTATCTAGCTGAGCGCTGTAGTATGCTACTGGCCTGCTGGCATCACCGTGCTTTTGGATTAAGACGCCTGCCGCGCAACCAGCACTTTCTGTTCCGTACAGCTCAAAGGGTTTCCCGTAGTCTGGCATACCTAATGCTGGTGCCTGCGTTAGGCACTGTTTAAGTCTCTCAAATGCCATCTCGGACTCGTCTGTGTGCGAAATCCGATCAGGTTTGTTTGAGGAGACCATCTCCTGCAAAGGTAACGCTAGAATGGAAAACCCTGGGATCCAGTTACGGCAATACCCACACATTCCTAAAAATGTTCTGATCTGTTGCTGGGTTTGTGGCAGAGTCATGTCTCTAATTGCTTGAATTCTATCAGCGGTCAGGTGTCTCAGTCCTTGTGTTAGACAGTGTCCCAAATATTTTACCTTAGTTTGGCATAATTGCAACTTGTCTTTGGAAACCTTGTGTCCTGTGTCTGAAAGATGAAACAGGAGCTGTTTCGTATCCTTCAGGGATGCTTCCAATGAATCAGAACACAGTAGTAGATCATCCACGTACTGTATTAATACTGATCCACTCTCTGGTTGGAAAGACTGTAAACAATCATGCAAAGCCTGGGAAAATATACTTGGACTGTCTATGAAACCGTGTGGTAATCGAGTCCATGTGTATTGGACTCCTCTGTATGTAAATGCAAACAAATATTGGCTGTCAGGGTGCAGAGGTACCGAAAAGAAAGCGGAGCAGAGGTCAATAACAGTGAAAAATTTCGCAGTGGGAGGGATTTGCATAAGGATGACAACTGGATTTGGCACTACGGGGAACTGACTCTCAACTATTTTGTTAATCCCCCTTAGATCCTGCACTAGCCGGTAACCCCTCCCCCCACTCTTTTTCACAGGGAAGATGGGACTATTGGCAGTGCTGGACGTTCTTACCAGAATGCCCTGTTGTAGCAAGCGCTCTATTACTGGGTAAACTCCTAACTCCACCTCTGGCTTCAGAGGGTACTGTGGGATTTTTGGAGCTATCCTACCATCTTTTACTTGTACAACTACCGGAGCTACGTTTGCCATTAATCCAGTGTCCTGTCCATCTTTAGTCCAAAGTGACTCTGGTATCTGGGATGTCATTTCTTCTACTTGGGATGGAGTCCTATTTGTCATAATGGTATGTGACATTAATTTTGATGGGGAGTCTAACATGTCTCGCACTTCCTGAGCGTGATTCTCAGGTATGTCCAAGAATACACCTTCAGGAGTACAATAAATGACGCACCCCATTTTACACAATAAGTCTCTTCCCAGGAGATTAGTCGGTGCCGATGCAGCCAGCAAAAAGGAATGCTTGGTATGTAAAGGCCCTACTGTAATCTCGGCTGGTTTGCTAACAGGGTAGTGCTGGACTACTCCTGTTACTCCCATGGCTGGAATTGTCTTACCAGTGGTTCTCATGCCCACTGTCGAATTTATCACTGATTTGGCCGCCCCTGTATCTACAAGGAAGTTTAATGTTTTACCAGCTACATTAATTGCAATTTCAGGTTCACTCCCAAGACTTGCAATCAATTTTACTGGCTGCAGATTACAGGTATGGCCACACCCCTATTGGGTATGGTGACCTCCCTGAATCCCGCTGGCAGCAACTACTTGTGAAGGGGTTAAATGGGAACTGCCAGAGGCTTGCCAGTCTCTGTTCGGGGGGTATCTTTTTGTTTCCCCTGCATGTGGCTCATAACTCCGTTTCTGCGGACCCTGCTCCCAATGTCGTATGTCATGTCGTTGTCTAGGGGGTTGATATGAGTTTTGTGAATGTTTCACTCTACAGTCTCGTGCCATGTGTCCCTGTCTATGACAAGAAAAACAAGTTACCACATTTGACTTACCCACAGGGTTTGGTGATTTATACAAAGGCTGCCTTGTGGTCAGGGCCTGTATACTTACGGCCATTAATTTATCACCTTGTTGTTCTCTGTGTCTGGTGATATTCCGGTCGTTGTCAATAGCAGCCTCTCTCAAAGTAGCCACCGACAGACCCCGCCAACATGGTTGCGTGGTCTGTACCCTGGTCTTTAATGTCTCTTTTAAACCATCTATTAGTACAGATACTGCTACTTCTCGATGGTTTATGTTTGTTTTAATGTCCTCTATACCTGTGTATTTTGCCATTTCTAGTAATGCCCTGTGAAAATATTCTGCAGCAGTTTCTGACTCTTTCTGTTTAATGGAGAAAATCTTGTTCCACTTAACTACGGCTGGAAAATACTCCTTTAACTGTAAACTTATTCTTTTTACATTATCTTTGTTGTACACATCTGTAAGAGGTACATCCTGATCTAATCCACAGTCAGCTAAAAATTGAGCTGCGTTGACATTGGAGGGTAAACATGCCCTCAGCAATACCTGCCAGTCTTTGTTATTGGGCTCTAAAGTGTTCCCTAGGTCTCTGATGTATTTCTGGCTAGCAACTAGATCTTTCCTAGGATCAGGGAATTCAGACACTATGGTTCTTAATTCCATTCGGGAAAATGGGCTGTACATGGCAATGTTCCTAACAGGAGTGATTCCTGTTGTGTCAGTTTTCCCATTTGGAACTGCTATTACCCTCACAGGATTAAGTCTACTAACATCATTCTGTGTAGGTTCTACAGCCTGTGGTGAAATGGTTTCAGCATAGTGTATGGTGCCGTACTTACCCGTAGATACGACCTCACCTGTCCCTCCGCTAGGGGCCTTTGTTACTAATCTCGGGGGTGGAGCTGTGCCTACTGTTGTCTCTGCTATGGTGGCTGCTAGAGAGAGCGCCGATATTGTTGCCGATTCGTCCTCTTGATCACACTCCTGGGGAAAGTTCAAAACAGGGTACAACTTGCACGGGTTAATACTTGCATTTGTTAACTTATTAACATTTACACAGTTGCTAAGTGTTTGTTTGTTACACCCTAGTGCGTCATTCTCCGCAACCAATCTCTCTCCTGATATGTATGGTGGCGGCGGGGCCGTGGCTACCAATTTCTTGATAGGAAAGGATCCCGCCGCCAGAGCCAATCCTCTCTGTATTTCACCCTCCTGTTGCCATAACTGCAAATAATCATAATGTTGGATTCGTCTCTTTGTTGATTTAATGAGACATATCCTCCTCCTTAAATTTTGCAACACTTCTGGGCTAAAGCTACCTACTCTTGGGAATTTCTCCCCGTCATGCACTGTCATTCTCTCCCATTCATCACATAAAACCTCTGTATGTGAACCATATTTTTCACACATTACGTACCTTGCCGACCCGACTGGTCGGTTTACTGAATCAACCCGAACCGAGGTTGATCGCCCCCTTCCTGAACAATTGGCCCCCATAACTTGCAGGCGTTGCTTTCACCACCTCTGACCTTCAATCAGGGTCTTCAGCGAACCCTTACAAAAACCAAAATGTTCACGATAGGCTGACGGTGGCGGTTTACCGAGTACCCCACTCACTCGCCCACGCCGACCAATACGACCTACACACTGCCTTAGCGCTGGCGTACTCGACCCAGGGCCCCTATGAACCTCTATTTACTGGAACATGCGAGGGATATCCGCAGAACACTTACTCTTTCCAGTAACTATTGGTTGTTGGACAATTCCTGAGTGACCAGCGAACTTCCCTTCAGAAAATAAAAAATTACACAAATCACATCAGAATGTACAAATAGTTTTATGACCGGGTTCGTACACAAATGGTACTGGTCAGATTAACTAATGCACACAATTACGTGCGGTACAATCGTTCAGCACATAAGCAACTAATCTTATGTGCTGAGCGACCAGTGGAATCGAAAATTTCGGCTGCGAATTCCTTCAGCCAGAGCTTTATTGGCCTATATGGGTTTTGCACCAACCCCCTGGGTTGTGCCCTTTTCTCTTATTTATAGCGGACTTCTTTGTCTGCTGTACCTGGACCTCCTGGTCTTGTTATGGACCTCCTGGTCTGTGCTACAGTATGACCTCCTGGTCTACTACACTCTACTGCTCAAATTTTATATTTAACAAGGGATGCCTCCCTAGCCACCATGTACGACACTTACATGCATGTACCTCTGCGAGAACTCGACTTCTTGTGGTTCAACCTTGAAAATTGTATAAACTTATATATACAAAACACTCACTCATCACATGTACACTTTTGTTTCTATTTCTATTTCTGCGCAGAAATTTTTCTTTAGACCAGATGTGTTGTAAATTTGGAGAAGGATCTGTTAATTTAAATTTCGGATATTAAAATAGATTTGCGCTATTTATCGCGTTTTGCGCTATTTATCGCCTGTTGCGCTATTTATCGCCTGTTGAAAATCAACACTATCGTGTGACTTGAGTTACGTGGGCGTACCCAGACGCTCCGTTGCGTAATATACGCCGCGTGCGTCGGCCTTTGAGTTGCGTACGCGAGTCTCACCCTTTTGTTAGAGACACGTGTACGCAAAGCAAATATCCACCGTAACACAATGTACACGTTTATAAATGTAGATGATCCTCGATCATCTACTGAACCCCACACCAATCTCTCCTTGTACTTTTAGGCAGAGCTGCGTGTGTGCTTTTCACTTTATCCCTTAATGCATTACTTTTACACTTTAACTATGAAATAGCGACAAATCTCTCTTAGCACGTTTATCAATTATAAAATGGCAAACAGGAGAGTGATATGAAAATACACGAATGAAAAGAAATGCAGATATGTGCGTGCGTACGCAAGACAAAAATAAACAGTTTTAAAAGACACTAGCGTGTTGTTCTTACCTCCGGTTCCGGATTCCTTCAGCACCCTCTACTAAGCGAAGCAGACGCTTATCCCGTCAGCACTGCGAAGAATATGATCTCCCGCCCTTTGCTGATGGATAATGTCTGCTGAAATTACCTAGCAGAGATATGTGAAGGACAGGACGAGCCACCAATTGATAAAGCAAAATATTTATCTTATTTAAAACCCTTTAAGAGGCCTATGAACACTGTACGCTATTGACGTATGGAGTACCGTAAGGGTACGCACGTTGCGTAGCAATCGCTTAGCCGAGGTCGAGACGCTCAAGCGTCACGTTCGCTCACGGCCAAGAGATCACAGGCAGGCACGCTATTGGCTGCCGACTAACGTAATGGTTCGCTATAGCGTAGCGGATGCTCGGGACCACGAGGAGATCACCAGCGGCGCAGACGCTCACAATGTTAAACCTTTATATCTAAACCATAAACAATGTAATATGCAGTAAAACCTTAGTGTAGAGATAGGGGGTAGATGCAACACAGTGTACCCTTATTAACTTAAAAGCTGTTTGAGCGTCACCGACGCTCAGTGAATACTTAACACTATAATAAATACACAACTACCGGGCTTAGGGTCTAACGCCTTATATGATTGTTATACTTGAGAAAAAGAATAATACAATACAAGTCATACACTACAATATAACATAGACTAACTAACCAGATAACTACACAGTAAATACAATACAATTACGTTTAAGGGAAAATGAGAGAAAGAGGAGAAGAGAGAGAGAGAGATATGGCCCATAATAACAAAAAAGACAATATGATTGCGGAGAAAACTTACGCACAAAGGGGAACGATCGCATGCGCCTCTGGACATCCAGCTCCCGATTATCAGCAATGAGAACCGTTGAAGAGTGAGCTGGATGTGATCGGCTTGTCTATTTATGCCCCACACACACAATTCAATCTCATTGTTCATTGGACACAGGAATTCCTCCTCGCATTATAACAAAAGGTCATAGGTTGATTCATACAGGTGGGCTGTGACGATTTCCAACTGCTCAGGTGGGTGGGAAACTAGGTTTCCCGCCGCATGGATAAGTAAGTGCAAATAATAGTAAATGGACATAAACTTCTTATGTCCATAACTATTCGCACGAGCGATTAATCTGTTTCAAACCAACACCGGAATATTGCTAATTAAATACTCTTCCGATGGATACTAAACACCACTGTATTACTCCTGTCTGACCCTTCGTATCAAACAAAGAGGGATTTCTCTGTCCACGAACATGCTACATTAACTAAACTTTCAGAATCTATCAAAGGGACCATAATCTACAAAATACATTATATGGTGAAAATATGTAACGATTGAGTCGCACGCTACGAACACATAAACTCTACCGTAAATGCACATACCGCGCGCCCGCGGGTGCCCGCAACAGCGAGTATGCGCACGCACGGGAGAGCGCACGCATGCGCAGCGCGGACCTGTATGAGGTGCAAATATGGCAGTGTGCATCGTGATATTTTTCTGACTTTGACAACCCGAATCCAAAACACACCCGAATCCGACACAAAATTTTCAGTAAGGTTTTGCCAAAACGCGTCCGAATCCAAAACATGGCCGCGGAACCGAATCCAAAACCAAAACACAAAACCCGAAAAATTTCCGGTGCACATCTTTCCGAATGGATGGTCTTCACTATGCCGAATGTCGGGATCCCAGCGCACAGTATACCGGCGCCGGGATCCCGACACCCGGCATACCGACAGCTATTCTCCATCGTGGGGGTCCACGCCCCCCCTGGAGGGAGAATAAAATAGTGTGGCGCGCGTAGCGCGCCACCGTGCCCGCAGCGTGGCGAGCACAGCGAGCACGCAAGGGGCTCCTTTGCACTCGCCACACTGTCGGTATGCCGGCGGTCGGGCTCCCGGCGCCGGTATGCTGGTCGCCAGGAGCCCGGCCGCCGGCATACCATACTACACCCTTCCGAATAATTGTCTGAGATTACTGATTAGGGATAACTAGAGGATTTTATCTCAGAGGGCAAACCTCAGGGTAGCCATCTAGCCGAATGTAGGCTAGAATACTAAACTGAAAACTAGAATCCTGAAAAAAATCCCCAGAGGGAAATCTACAAGTAGCTACGCATTACAGGACAAGAGGACAATACTCACCTTTTCAACTCACGCAGTTGAAAAGGTGAGTATTGTTGCCTGATTGTGTCTACAAAAGGCATATGATACTTAGGACGTCACAATCGGGAGAAAGTTTCACAGGAAAAACTCTGATTCATTCAACCATCTAGTATTTCGTCACCCCCTGACAAAGTCCTGTGACGAAACGCGTTGGGCGTGGCCAGCAGGACTTGTGACGTGTACCCATTGACCGGAGTGCCGGCGTGTGAGGTCCGATTGGAGTCCGTGCGGCTGGAAGATCACAGCGGCTGTTGGTATCCAGGGAGCAACGGTGTTCATCGGTGTGGGCTATCCGGAGGCTACACTGTTTGTCTACATTGCGCCGGTTACCTTTTACCTTGAATGTATGTGAGTGATTACTTTGTCAGTAAATTACTTGTGATTTTACACTCACCTTTGCGCCCTCCATTGTTTTTCTTTTCTACATGTGCTGAGGAGTACGGGTTTACTCTTGAAGGAGGATTGCAGCATAAATACATTTGGACTGATATACATTTCAAGACTGTATTGTTGGAATGCGCGACTATATTTTATTTTGAATATATATATATATACATACATATACACACACACACACATATACACACACACACAGACACATTGGTGGCCAAAATTGCAGACACTTTTTGAAATTTGAATGTTTTTCAACTTCGAATGCTTAGCAAAACTGTTACACTTCACGCAATGCAATGATTCATATATCAAATGAAAGGAAATTTAATGCTGAACTCGACACAATAAACAGAGGTAAAATATTTGCATTACAAGGGAAGTTATGCAGTGAAAACAACACTTAAGGTGAAAATCTGTGTGTACTTATGATGTCACTGTCCTATCAGTATTTCGTTGTGTATCCATTATTTTTCAAGACAGCAGCACAGCGACGTGGCATTGAGCCAACCAATGTTTGGAGCTCTTCCTTCTTTATTATGTGGTGCCATGAGACAATTATAGCCTCAATTTATTCTCTTTTATTGGATGGACGTCTCAGATATACCAGTTTTTTCAAATGGAACCACAAATGTTCTATGCGGTGCAGGTCCTGGCTGTTTCCTGGCCATCCCAGCACCTGTATGTCATTCTCGGTGAACCACTGTTTGCATATATGTGCAGTGTGGCAGGGAGCTGAATCCTGCTGGAAAAAAATGGGGCATTATCTAGAAAAAGATCCCAGATAGAAGGCAGAAGTTTTTGTTGTAGGATGGTGGCAATGTACTTTCTGCTGTTCAGTGTGCCATCTATGACATGAAGGCGGCCTACAGCATCTGCTGTCATATATGCCCAGATCATAACACTTGTAGGATTCTTTGTTGTTCCTTGAATGCAATCTGGATGTACCTCTTCCCTGATTTTCTCCCATCACTACTAAATATCGATACCTTAGTTTCGTCACTCCATATCACTTGTTTCTACTGACCTTCTGTCCATGCATTGTGTTCTTTTGCCCACTGTATTTGTTTCTGCTGCTGCTTTTTATTCAGGAATGGCTTTTTTCGGGGGAATCCTACCTTTTAGGCCAACCTCTGTTAGTCTTCTCCGAACCGTTCTTGCACTGACAAAAACACCAGTTGCACTCAGTTCACTGCTAATGACGGCAGATAACATCCATCTGTCCCTGACGCAAATCGTTTTATTCTCCTATCATCAACAGCTGTTGTGCACTTTTTTCAGCTTTTTCCTTCTTTGTTTTGTATAGATTGTGTTTTCTGATGGTGTAAACAAAACTTTCGTACTTCTGATGTTGTCACATTCCCCTCAACTTCTCTCGCAATTGCTGCATACGAAAGACCAATTTCACGTAACACCACAATCCTGGATCTCTTCCTGGGTGACCAGTCACCATTTTGCCTGGACAACATCGTTGTATTAATTTTTTACACTGTCAATAGCACTAAACAATACGCACAAACATCCAACCGTAATTGCACTTCAGTAATCTACTTTATTCTGCAAAATGAAACACCCAAACTGACCTTTCCCACCTTTGAACATGACCTTGCATCTGTTCATATACGACAGCTGATTGGACGACAATTCCGATTGGCTTGTGGTAGCTGTTACCACAATCCGCTTCTTGAAACTCACACATCTGTCTGACTAAAACTAGCATAACTTCCCTTGAAATGCAAATATTTAACCTCTGTTTATTTATTGTGTTGAATTCAGCATTACATTTCCTTTCATTTGATATATGAATCATTGCACTGCGTGAAGTGAAACAGTTTTTATAGGCAAAGTTGAAAACCATTAAAATTTAAAAAAGTGTCCGCAATTTTGGCCACCACTGTATATAATATATATATGTATATATATATATAATTGCTCCTATACCTTAATAGGTCTAAACCTATGTATATCCTTTTTATATACCTCCTTGTACATTGTAGTCTTTTTATATTAGTCATGGTTTAAATTGTTTGCTGTCAGCGTCCGGAGTCTTACCGGTACGCTGGGGCCGCAGGGCTGGCTTCCTTGGCGTTGTGCGGGCAGCGGCGGAGGTGGGCTGCTGCGCCGGATCCGTGGGCAGCAGTAGCGGAGGTGAGGGGGTCCGCTCGTGGCGGCGGGACGCCGCTACAGCGGGTCGCTCTTGCTGAACCGTTGCTTGGAGACCAGGGGCAGTGAGCAATGTGGCTTTGCAAAAAGGTCTGCATTACTGGGCGCCGCCATGTTGGAGACCAAGTTTTAAGCATAGTTCCTGTTTCCTGTTTCTTCCAGCCAATCCAGGGGAAGCTCTCCCTATAAAAGGGGGCTGGTTTAGGACAGGGATGCCAGTGCTTCCAGTTACAACCCTGTTGTAGGTGCTTTAGCCTGTGCTCCCAGAATTCCTGCTGTATCTTGGTTCCTCCTGATCCTGCTTGGTCGGTTCTCTGTTGCTGCTGCAGCCCTGCCGTTTCTTGCCTGCTACTGCCTGTGGAAGCGCTCCTGGAAAACCCGGTCCAGTAAGACTCTTTGGGCACAGTCGGCCCCGGGTCTTCTGTCTCGTCTTTCAAGCCACACTCCACAGATCTCCTTCATCAGCCACGCCTTTGTACCACTGACCACAGCCTGCAGATTATTATCTTCAAGCCACGTTTTCCAAACCACAGTCCACAGTCCTTGTCTCCAGCCACGTTTTCAACTACCATCCACAGTTCCACAGTTCATCATCTACAGTCTCGTCTTTCAAATCACAGTCCGCAGTTCTTCACCTCCAGCCACGTCTTTAACCATTGTGCTTCAGCCTCAGTTCCCTACCTCAGCCCTGTACATAATAAATACTTTCTATTGACGTTCTTCATTGCTCCGTGTCCCATGCGAAGGAACTATATCCAGCCCCCTAATCTGGTTCATTCACAGCCTGTAACCTCCTCGGGCAAATCTCAGCTGCCGGATCCTCAAACCCTGCCAGACGTGACAGTAAGCACTGGCCCAATGGATTCGACGGTTGATCAGGCCTCAGGAGGGGATTCAACTGCAGATATCTGGTCTCGCTTAAGTAAGCAGGAGGCCACACAATCTCAAATCGTGCAGTTCATGCAGAGTATGTCCGAACGTCTCGATTCTCTCTGTGTTGCCATGACGGCACCTCAAGTATCTACAGCTGCTCCCACATTGGCACCTCCGGTCCTGCTTCCTCCTGTACCAGTACCACTTCCACGTTTGCATTTGCCACCTCCCAGTAAATTTGATGCGAATCCAAAACAATGCCGCGGGTTTCTTAACCAGTGCGAAATCCAGTTCGAACTACAGTCGGCCAACTTCCCATCAGCACGAACCAAAGTAGCCTATATAATTTCTTTACTTACCGGGCAAGCGTTGGAATGGGCTTCACCTTTGTGGGAGAGGATGGATCCCATCTTATCTAACTATCCAGAATTCATGGCCACCTTTCGAAGAATCTTCGACGAACCGGGCAGGACTTCTGCCGCCTCATTGGAGATCCTGCGCCTGCGTCAGGGCACGCGTACGGTCAGTCAGTACGTGATCCAGTTTCGCACCCTTTCCTCAGAACTGAACTGGAAGGAGGAGGCTCTCATTGCAGCTTTCTGGAGCGGTCTCTCCGAAAAGATCAAAGATGACCTCGCAACTCAGGATGTACCTGATAAGTTGGATAAACTAATTTCTTTATGCAATAAGTTAGATCTGAGGTCCAGAGAACGCTGCATGGAGAGGTTGCGGTCAGATCGCCCTAAGCCTAGAGTTGTTCTTCCACCAACACCATCATCACCAACTGTGGAAGAACCCATGCAGATTAATCGCTCCCACCTCTCCAATGAAGAACGTCAGAGACGGCGACAAGGGAACCTCTGCCTGTATTGTGGTGCATCTGATCACTTTGTTAAAACTTGCAGTCTACGTCCGGGAAACGCCCGCTCCTAGTTTGTGCTGGAGAGGTCAAGCTAGGAGAATTCTCAGAATTACATACCAAGAAAGAGTCTGTCCTGTTAACCCAATTGGAGCTCCCTTCTTCTTCTCTTCTCATCCCTGCACTACTCGACTCCGGAGCCGCCGAAAGCTTCATTACGTCAGCTCTGGTCAAACGATCTGGAATACAAATGGTTCCTTTGGATC
This sequence comes from Pseudophryne corroboree, assembly GCF_028390025.1. Taxonomy (NCBI): domain Eukaryota; kingdom Metazoa; phylum Chordata; class Amphibia; order Anura; family Myobatrachidae; genus Pseudophryne; species Pseudophryne corroboree. Next base: position 543,736,866 of record NC_086446.1, on the reverse strand, counting down.
GTACCATTTCTGTTACCGCAGTGGATGGAAGTTATATCCCAGAGGGTATTATATCCTTTCGTACTATTCCTCTCAAGCTGAAGGTCGGAGTTCTCCATTCAGAAAAAATCTCTTTCCTTGTAATTCCTAAAGCCTCTCATGAACTAATCCTAGGGTTTCCATGGTTAATCAGACACAATCCCCACATAGATTGGCAAACTATGGATGTTCTCTCTTGGGGACAAGACTGCTTTCAGAACTGTTTACCTTCAGTTAGACCTCTCTGTTCTTCCAACCCTTCCAGCCTTCCTGTGGAGTACCAATCTTTTCAAGATGTTTTCAGTAAGCATGGGGCGGACACCTTGCCCCCGCATCGTACTTGGGATTGTCCCATTGAGCTAGTACCCGGTAAGACTCCTCCCCGAGGTCGAATTTACCCTCTCTCACTTCCCGAGACACAGGCCATGTCGGAGTATATACGGGAGAACTTGGAGAAAGGGTTCATCAGGTCTTCTACATCTCCGGCCGGAGCAGGGTTTTTCTTCGTCGAAAAGAAGGATGGGGGGTTGCGGCCCTGTATTGACTATAGAGGTCTCAATGACATAACAATTAAGAACAGATATCCGTTACCTCTGATTCCAGAACTGTTTGACCGTGTTAAAGGAGCTACTGTATTTACTAAGTTGGACTTACGGGGGGCCTACAATCTTATACGTATTCGCCCAGGGGACGAATGGAAGACAGCATTTAATACCCGCGACGGCCATTACGAATACCTGGTAATGCCTTTTGGCCTATGCAACGCCCCAGCCGTCTTTCAAGAGTTCATTAACGAAATCTACAGAGATCTCCTCTATGACTGCTTGGTAGTGTATCTGGATGACATCCTCATTTTTTCTAGGGATCTGAAGACCCACCGGGAACAAGTCAAAGAAGTGTTAACTCGTTTACGAAGGAATCAGTTATTCTGTAAGTTAGAAAAGTGCACCTTTGAAGTACCCACGATTCCATTGCTCGGTTACATTCTTTCAGGGCAGAGGTTACAGATGGACCCCGCTAAAGTCCAGGCGATTCAGGATTGGGCACTTCCAGCTACCCTTAAAGGAATTCAACGTTTCCTGGGGTTTGCTAACTTCTACCGAAGATTCATTCAAAATTCTTCTTCTGTCATAGCTCCTATAACCGCATTAACTAGGAAGGGAGCTGATCCTGCCAAGTGGTCTCCGGAGGCTTTGGAAGCTTTTTCATCTTTAAAGGAGGCCTTCACGACTGCTCCAGTTCTTCGACAACCCGATCTCAGCCGTCCGTTCTTGATGGAGGTTCATGCCTCTACTGTAGGAGTAGGAGCAGTATTATCCCAGCTTTTCGAGGACAAGAAGGTCCATCCTTGTGCATTCTTCTCGCGAAGATTCTCCCCCGCTGAACAGAATTACGCTATTGGGGAACAGGAATTACTGGCAATTAAGTTGGCCTTTGAGGAGTGGAGGTATTTGTTGGAGGGAGCTCAGCATCCAATTTCGGTGACCACGGATCACAAGAACCTCCTGTATCTACAGTCAGCCCGATGTCTGAACCCACGCCAAGCAAGATGGGCACTCTTCTTTACCCGTTTTAATTTTAAACTCAGTTACAGACCAGGTTCCCTCAACAAAAAGGCAGATGCATTATCTCGCTCCCTAAGTTCAGAAGAACCCTCTGACCGTTCAAAAGAGCAATTTATCCTGGAATCCACCTCTTTTTCTGCAACTAATACCTCTCCACTTCCTCCTCCAGGGAAGATCTTCGTTGCACCAAATCTTTGCAAAAAACTTCTTACATGGGCTCACTCCTCCTCCTTCATGGGCCATGCGGGCGGTCATAAGACACTTAAATTCATTCAACGCTCCTACTGGTGGCCTCATCTCAGGACTGACGTACAGGAATTCGTAGCTGCCTGTCCAAAATGTGCCCAGCATAAAAGTCCCAAAGGTCCACCAGCCGGGTTACTCCATCCTTTGCCGGTACCACTAAGACCATGGACGCATATTTCTATGGACTTTATTACAGATTTACCTATGTCTGGTGGGCGGAACACCGTATGGGTCATAGTTGACCGATTCTCTAAAATGGCACACTTTGTTCCTCTGGCTAATCTTCCATCTGCATCCCAGTTGGAAAAATTGTTTATAGCAGAGATCTTTCGACTCCATGGTCTACCCCAGGAGATTGTGTCTGATAGAGGTCCTCAATTTGTGGCCAGGTTTTGGAGATCCCTATGTTCTGCTCTTGGCATGAAATTAAACTTCTCCTCAGGATATCATCCTCAAACGGATGGTCAAACAGAGAGAGTGAACCAGGATCTGGAGACTTTTCTGCGTTTATTCATGTCTTCCTCACAGGACGACTGGCTGGACTTCCTCCCGTTCGCAGAATTTGCCCATAACAATCTTTATCACTCTGCCACAAAATCTTCTCCATTCTTCATTAATTATGGTTACCATCCAAGAGTTCCTGACTTCCAACTTCTGCCTATGCTCGAGGTTCCGGCTGCAGAGTCAACACTTCGTCAATTTACTGAAGCCTGGAAACAAGTTCACAAGACTTTGCTCAAGACATCCAAGAGATATAAGACCTATGCAGATCTGAAACGAAAAGCTGTACCAAGCCTTAAGGTAGGAGATCGGGTTTGGGTTTCCACACGTAACCTAAGATTAAAGGTTCCTACAAAAAAGTTTGCTCCCAGATTTATTGGGCCTTACCCAATCGAAAGAGTGTTGAATCCTGTGGCTTATAAAGTGAAATTACCTCCGCAGTTAAGAATTCCAAATGCATTTCATATTTCTCTCTTAAAACCACTGGTACTTAATCGGTTCAGAGCCGCTCTGCCTAAATCACCCAAGATCCAATCAGCACATGGAGATGAATTTGAGATTCACAAGATCCTCGATTATCGCAGACGTTATGGTCGCATCCAGTACCTTGTTGATTGGAAAGGGTATGGGCCAGAGGAGAGATCTTGGGTAGATGCAGAGGATGTCCATGCTCCAAGACTTCTTCGGACATTTCATGCCAAGTTTCCAACTAAACCACATAGGTGTCCGGAGTCCACCCGCAAAAGGGGGGGTACTGTCAGCGTCCGGAGTCTTACCGGTACGCTGGGGCCGCGGGGCTGGCTTCCTTGGCATTGTGCGGGCAGCGACGGAGGTGGGCTGCTGCGCCGGATCCGTGGGCAGCAGTAGCGGGGGTGAGGGGGTCCGCTCGTGGCGGCGGGACGCCGCTACAGCGGGTCACTCTTGCTGAACCGTTGCTTGGAGACCAGGGGCAGTGAGCAATGTGGCTTTGCAAAAAGGTCTGCATTACTGGGCGCCGCCATGTTGGAGACCAAGTTTTAAGCATAGTTCCTGTTTCCTGTTTCTTCCAGCCAATCCAGGGGAAGCTCTCCCTATAAAAGGGGGCTGGTTTAGGACAGGGATGCCAGTGCTTCAAGTTACAACCCTGTTGTAGGTGCTTTAGCCTGTGCTCCCAGGATTCCTGCTGTATCTTGGTTCCTCCTGATCCTGCTTGGTCGGTTCTCTGTTGCTGCTGCAGCCCTGCCGTTTCTTGCCTGCTACTGCCTGTGGAAGCGCTCCTGGAAAACCCGGTCCAGTAAGACTCTTTGGGCACAGTCGGCCCCGGGTCTTCTGCCTCGTCTTTCAAGCCACACTCCACAGATCTCCTTCATCAGCCACGCCTTTGTACCACTGACCACAGCCTGCAGATTATTATCTTCAAGTCTCGTTTTCCAAACCACAGTCCACAGTCCTTGTCTCCAGCCACGGTTTCAACTACCATCCACAGTTCCACAGTTCATCATCTACAGTCTCGTCTTTCAAATCACAGTTCGCAGTTCTTCACCTCCAGCCACGTCTTTAACCATTGTGCTTCAGCCTCAGTTCCCTACCTCAGCCCTGTACATAATAAATACTTTCTATTGACTCTCAAACCCCGCCTACGTTCTTCATTGCTCCGTGTCCCATGCGAAGGAACTATATCCAGCCCCCTCATCTGGTTCATTCACAGCCTGCTACATCCTCGGGCAAATATCAGCTGCCGGATCCTCAAACCCTGCCAGACGTGACATTTGCCTGCCAGTTGGATTTTGAGTACGCACAAAAAATGATCCAGTTGCTTTAGTTCCATCATTCCTGGACACATCAATCTGTTTAGGGCCACTTTACAGGTCCATGTTTGGCTAACCCACAGGAAGACTTTCTTGCGCTGTTAGGGAATGAGGAATGTTCAGTATACTGTGCAGGTTGGATGAGTATTAATTCTTGTATCTAATGAAGGTAGGAATAATTTTTATACTAAATCATATAGGGTTTTAAAAATATCACTCTATCCCCCCCCCCCCCCCCCCAAAAAAAAAAAAAAAAAAAAAACAGACCTCCCACTGGTATAAAAAATATAGACTAAAAAATAAATAAATCTCTCAGTACACAATGGACCCACAAAAAAGACATACATCCTACATGATAATAGTAATACAGAGATCTCAGTTACATATATTTGCAAACATATGGTAAGCCACCAGCCATGGCAATGAATCTCTGCTCTGGTGCTTCTACACTACATGATAACAGCACCTATTTTGGGCCATACATTTATGTATTTCTAAAATGAAAGCCAACTTACCTGGAGGTACCCTACGTTCCTCCAGTTTGGCACTACAGGCATCAGCATACTGTCCAACTACTGTACTAATCCTAGCCATACCTCTCATAACAGTGATACACATAATGGTAATTGCTTAAATCAATTTATTGGCCCATCACAGGTGCATGTAAGGTAGGTGTTAATCTTGACTACAAAAAAAAAAATCCCCAGCATACCATAATGGACCCGCAAACAGTGGCAAATGCAGGATTTAGCTAGGGTTTTTTTCGTTGGTGTGTATGTATATGTGCACTTATGTGTAATATATATATATATATATATATATATATATATATATATCCCACATTCATATATACATACACAAACAAACAAACAAACAAACACACACATATACACAAGCACACATCCATCCATACATACATACATACTGTACATACACCAGTGCACAAACACACAGACATACTGTACATACAAACATACAAATACACACATAGACACTGGCTTCAAACTTACATAATCCATCAGGGGCTGGGAGCAGAAGGGCGGCAGAGTGAGGACGGAGGGAGCTGCTGTTGCTGGGCATGCGCAGCCAGCAGCTCCCCAGGGACATTCTGTAAGCAGAGAGCTTCATAGCTCTCTCTTGCTGCTGAAGCTCCGCGGTCGCGATTGCAGCTTTTGCTGGGACGGAGACAAAGCTGTCTCCGTCTCAAAACAGAAAACTCGGCTCATCAGGGGGGGGGTGGGGGGGTTTCCAGGTACCCAGAAACCGCCCCTGCGTGCGCTACTGGCAAATGAGACATGCTGTTTCTAGCCAATTTGGCTCCCAGTGCGAGATTTAAAAATGCGCCCACCCATGACATAAAAAATGTGCCCCCCCCCCCACACACACACACACACACACCTAGATAAAAAAAACCTTGCGCCCACACCCGGCAAGGGGGCGTGGACTCATCTAAATGGGTGTGGCCTCATTTAAATGGGCATGGCCTCGTCTGAAAAGACTACCTCACAATCCAGTTTTTGACCCTGCTCCAATAGATCACGACCGCCACAGGAAAAAAAAATTCTACCATATTAAGCCCCACACAGTAATGACCCCTGCACCATATTATGCCACACACCGCAATGCCCTTGATACATTAAATCCCCACACTACGGCAGGCAAAAGTCCCCATTTCACACATTACGGCAGGTCTCCCCATTTTACACATTGAGAGAGAGAATACTTACAGAGGCGATTACCGCTCTTCGGCTCGCCACACCAGTCGCTCCTCGCGCCGACCTTTCCCTCTTCCTAACCTGGATCCCCCTCTGTACTCCGCTCGGGGAGGGGGGGGGGGGGGGAGTTTCGCGGAGTGACGGGGTTGCGTCGTGACATAACGAAGCAACCGCGTCATTCCGTGAAACTCCGCCCCCCGAGAGGGTTACTCGGGGAGAAATAGGAGGGGGAAGCAGGGAGCCACAGTTAGTGCGGTTGCACTGCTCGCCTGCCCCAAGAAACGGCCCTGATCCTATGTAAATTATGTATGCAAGTAACTGAAATCTCTTTATTACTACAGTATTATCATGTAGGATGTGTGCTCTTTTACCAGTCAATTACAATTTGCTGTGGGAATTGTTTTTTTTTTTCTATTCCAGAGCTGCCTGTGTTTTCCAAGTGAAGTGGGAGGTCCAGGTGGACGATAATGCAATTTGTGCTGAATCACCTTATTGTAGTCCTGCCTCCTGCTTTATATTGCTGGTAATCTTGCCATTGTATAGTTTGGGTGGGGCCACCCACCAATGCTGCACCCCGCACCACCCCACACAACTGCTGTGCCGAACTGGCTGCTCCCTCAGAGGGGCCAGCCAGAAAGACAGCAAGTATGTTTCAGTTAAAGGGCCAAATGTAATAGGGTCCGAGTTTATTGTGAGGGACAAACTCACACCTTCTCGCATATTTGAAGGTGCAAGTGTGTCCCACAACTTGGCAAATGTAATAACCTGTGAATTTGGTTTCCTGTGGGAATGAAGACCCCCCCCCCCCTCCCCCAGAAAAAAAGGGGGTCCTCCCTCCTCCAGGCACCCCAATCCGGGGCTGAATCCCAGGGATATCCCCGGCACCCTGGGGCTGTAGGTGCCGAGTTGGTTAATCTATTCGTTTGAGATTGGTAAAAACTATATTGTCTTTTACAGTTTATTTCTTCTAATTTAACCCTTTTTTCACATTTTAACAGAGAAGCACTGCAAAGTTCTCACTAATCTGTGCATGTTTCTGTCAAACTTGCCTATAAAAGTTATACTTGCCTATACTTATAGGTGAGTTTTGGTAAGGGTTTGCTTATTGGTATCCGGACTCTAGGTCGACACACTTTAGGTCATCACCTATTGGTCGACACTGACTAGGTTGACACAGCCATTACGTCGATATGAATAAGGTCGACATGGAAAAAGGGCGACATGAGTTTTTCAATTTTTTTTACTTTTTCACACTTTACGATCCACGTGGACTACAATTGGGAGTAGTAACCTCTGCCGAGCGCAGCGGTAGCAGAGTTAGGCACCTTGCCCGAAGCATGGCGAGCTAAGCGACACGGTGCACTAACTGGAGTTCCTCGTCACTTTACGAAGAAAAAGACACCAAAAAAAAACATTTAAAAACTCATGCCGACCTTTTTCCATGTTGACCATTTTCCATGACGACCTAATGGCCGTGTCGACCTATTTCCTGTGTCGACCTAGTCACTGTCGACCAATAGATGTCAACCTAGACACTGTCGACCCTGAGTTCCATGCCCTGCCTATTACATAGGCTATGTTGTATGTTTTCCATAGGAAAGCATCTGGATGTGAGATTGGCCATTACATGTTTGCATGTTCTTGTATCCTATTACATTGTTCGAGTTCTAAAAATGTGTGAGTTTAGCGGTAAAATATTTTACAGACTCTGGCCCTTTTACATTTAGCCCCAGAATTGAAAGTGGAAATGATGTTTTACTGCACATGTGCTGAACGCTGAGCATGTTCATAAAAGAAGAGCTGTGCCTGTGGAGATGGTGGATACACAGCAAAATTTTGCCCAGTCTTGGCTTGTTATGCACCTGCATCCTAAAATGGGTGATAATGGCCCAGTACTACTATTTAGTAGCAGATTGCCGTTGCAATAACGCGGTTTCTATTTCTAGAGACAGTTTATTTTCTACAAACGTTACAAATACAACATAAAGGGGCTGATACTGACACAGATGTTGTATTTGCGACTTTGTGCTAATGCCAGTAACAGCCCTTCCTCACATGTACAGCCACGCATTTGAATGTACAAGTCATTTGATGCCCACTTTGAGCTTCTGTAGTCGTAATAATCCGAAGCACCATCTGGACTTACACCAGCCCCATGATAGGTGCAGAATCTCCATTAGAGTATGTCCTCTGACAAAGCCGTATTATAGGAGGGGTGACAGGGGCGGTCGTACCAGGCCCCCCACACATTGTCCCCCAGACTCCGCACTCAGAGGCGGATCTATCTGCGATGCAGCGGGTGCATTTCACCAGTAAAAGAGCAACAGAATTCTTGAGGTCACTGAGCTCTTCAGAAAGACCCATTTTTGTATCACAAATGTTTACAAATGGAAACTGCATGGCTAGGTGCTTGATTTTATACACCTGTGGCAACGGGTATGATTGAAACACCTGAATTCAATAACTAACAGGTGTGCCCCCGTCTGTGGCAATCTCTCCACAAATCACAGTGAAAATGGCGTGGAGGACATTTTCCCAGCGTTTTGTGCATGCGCAGTATGGAAATCTCCAGGAAAATGGACGCTGCACATGCGTAATAACATACCTCCCAACTTTGTCCACATCAAAAGAGGGACACACACGTGGCTTCCGAAAAGGGAGTGTGGCCTATGAAAAGGGGCGTGACTTCACGGAGGACTCGCGATCGTGAGCCACGCCCCCCATTTTTGTCACTGAGGGGGCATGCCCAGCGCTCCATGAGGACTTCTGTCTCCGTGAGGACTTCTGTCTCCACTGCATAGACACTGTGCGCATGCGCACAGCGTCTATTCACCACTGCGTCCCGCGGGTGGGACAGTCCCAAAAAAACAGGACTGTCCCTCGAAAATCGGGACAGTTGGGAGGTATGTAATAGAGTCTGTGCCCCCTAGTGCTCAGACGGTACTGCACTGCCCGGCTGGTGGCTAGAGGAGGGGAGGGGGGGGGGGGGGGGCGGGCTGCACATGGGCTTCCTCCTCTGTTAATATGCCAGTGTGTGTGTAATCGATGTGGCTTTCCCTATATGTTTAGTATAGATTCTGTTTGTGTGTGTGTGTGTGTGTGTGTGTGTGTGTGTGTGTGTGTGTGTGTGTGTGTGTGTGTGTGAGAATTTACATCAGTTTTTTCTCCTAATGTATATTTCTGTATTTGTATATATTTGATAGACTGACATGTTATAATATATAACACCCATCCTCACAGCTCAGACTTTGAGAAGATTTTTTAAATAGGTTTATGCCCCAATTGATGCCCCACCCGCACTGTAGCTCCAGTCACAATATCCACAGTGAAGGGTGCCAAAATCTATATTCACTCTATGGGCCTAATTCAGACATCATCGTAGCAGCAAATTTGTTAGCAGATGTACAAAACCATGTCAGTGCCGAAACTAGGATTTTCGTCATCCGGGGCAAGGCAGTAATTTGACGCCCCCTCCCTCTCTCCCCCCCCCCCCCCCCCCCCCCCCCCCCCTTAAAACACCCACCCCCCCCCACACAAAAAAACAAACCTCTATCACACTAAAATAATCAGATTATCATAAGTTTTGAAAAAAGGGAATCCTATTGGACAATATTCCCCTATGTGCCTCAAATGCCCTAAGCGTGTTTAACTACATGCTCCTCTGTGTTTCCCATACAATGCACTATATCATAACACTTCATCACTGCACTACATTCCCCTATCCACTGCACTACATCACTATACTACATCCCCTACACGCTGAACTACATCACTACACTACATGCCCCTATACACCACACTACATACCCTATATGCTACACTACATCACTACACTACATCCCCTTATATGCTTAACCACATCAGTGCACTACATGCCCCTTTATACTGCAATACATTACTACACTATATACACTATATGGTACACTACATCACTGCACTACACCCCCCTATATAAGCTACACCAAATCCCCCCCATCTGGGAGGCAAAGCAGGGGTTGATACTGCTAACTGGGAGCACAGTGCACTTCTATAGCTTGTAGGGTGCACCGCACGCTAGTCGCAGCACTACTTGGCAAAGAAGAGAGTTTAAGACAGAAGCCGACATAGGCGAGATCCAGGTACTGGAGCTCACCCACACAGCGTCGGAGCCACCTGCGGGCAGACAGGTGGGTCAGATACATTGCCCTGGGAGCTGTCTGCTGTCTCACTGGAGCATCACAGCACCAGTAAAAAAATAAAAACCTGTTTCTCTGTAACTCCTTGGCGGCCCCTCAAATCCTGCACCCGGGGCACATGCCCCCTTAGCCCCCCCCTTCCCCCCTAGTTACGGCCCTGACCATGTGCACTGCAGGGAGGGGGGGGGAGAAATAACATGTGCAGAGAGAGATAGATTTGGGTGGGGTGTGGTGGTCATTCCGAGTTGATCGCAGCCAGCAACTTTTTGCTGCTGCTGCTGCAATCAATAGTCCACGCCTATGGGGGAGTGTATTTTAGCTTAGCAGGGCTGCAATCACTTGTGCAGCCCTGCTAAGCTAAAAAAAATTTCAAGCAAAACAAGACTAGCCCTGGACATACTTACCCTGTGCGACGATCTCAGCGATGTTGGGGCCGGCTTTGACGTCAGACATCCGCCCTCTGTTCTCCTGGACACGCCTGCATTTTCCTTACCACTCCCCCAAAACGGCAGCCAACGGTCCGGATCCGCCCTGGAACGCATTCTTCCTATCACTCTTCTTTGCGGTCGGCTCTGCGACCGCTTCCTTCGGTAGACGCGACGTAACCCAGCGACCCCTGTCACCGGGCAACGTGACGCACGCGCACTGTGGCCGCCGCACATGCGCATTCCGGACCCGTTCGCACTGCAGCGATAAACCGCTGCGTGCGAACAGGTCGGAATGACCCCCTGTGTTCAAACTGAAATCTAAATTGCAGTGTAAAAATAAAGCAGCCAGTATTTACCCTGCACAGAAACAAAATAACCCACCCTAATCTAACTCTTTCTGCACATGTTATATCTGCCCCCCCCCCTGCAGTGCACATGGTTTTGCCCATCTGCTAACAAATTTGCTGCTACGATCAGGTCTGAATTAGGCCCTATGGGGGTAATTCCAAGTTGATCGCAGCAGGAAATTTTTTAGCAGTTGGGCAAAACCATGTGCACTGCACGGGGAGCAGATATAACATGTGCAGAGAGAGTTAGATTTGGGTGGGGTGTGTTCAATCTGCAATCTAATTTGCAGTGTAAAAATAAAGCAGCCAGTATTTACCCTGCACAGAAACAAAATAACCCACCCAAATATAACTCTTTCTGCACATGTTATATCTGCCTCCCCTGCAGTGCACATGGGCCCTCATTCCGAGTTGTTCGCTCGCAAGCTGCTTTTAGCAGCATTGCACACGCTAAGCCGCCGCCTACTGGGAGTGAATCTTAGCTTAGCAGAATTGCGAACGAAAGATTCGCAATATTGCGAAAAGATTTCTATGTGCAGTTTCTGAGTAGCTCGAGACTTACTCTTCCAGTGCGATCAGTTCAGTGCTTGTCGTTCCTGGTTTGACGTCACAAACACACCCAGCGTTCGCCCAGACACTCCCCCGTTTCTTCAGCCACTCCCACGTTTTTCCCAGAAACGGCAGCGTTTTTTCACACTCCCATAAAACGGTCAGTTTCCGCCCAGAAACACCTACTTCCTGTCAATCACACTCCGATCACCAGAACGAAGAAAAAACCTTGTAATGCCGTGAGTAAAATACCAAACTTCTTAGCAAATTTACTTGGCGCAGTCGCAGTGCAAACATTGTGCATGCGCAATTAGCGGAAAATCGCTGCGATGAGAAGAAAATTACCGAGCGAACAACTCGGAATGAGGGCCATGGTTTTGCTCAACTGCTAAAAAAATTCCTGCTGCGATCAACTTGGAATTACCCCCCATATTCACTTTCCAAAAAACTAGACTCCGGCTGGCCCTGACTGAAAGTCACTGTTTTCTTGTTTTGTTCATTCTGTTTATGTATTTTGTAAAGCTCTACAGACCCCTTGGTAAAGCCATGTAGCACTACAGGTGGGGCTGTTTTAAAACGTGCAGAGGGTTTTATATTAGATGCGTATCCAAACTCAAATCTAAATTGCAGTGTAAAAATAAAGCTGCTTAGCATTTGTGTGCTACGTGCAAAAGCAGACAGTATTTACACTGAATGCAAAATGTAATAAATGTATACCTTAAAAGAAATTATTTGCACCCCTTAAAGTATAAAATGTTTTGTCCAGGTACAAACTAATGCCCCCATTTGTCAACAAAAATGTTTTTTTTTAAAGCTAATTAACGTTACCGCTCGCTGCACTTTTTTACTTGTATTCAGCATTGAAGCTGTCGCTGGCGAGCGGTAATGTAAAAACACCAGTCAGCCCTGTTTTTCAAGCCCAAACAGCGCTGATGATTGCTCTTTTTCTCTGGCATCTCTACCTACTGCGCATGCGCCGTTCTATGCACATTACGGTACATACGCTGTAGTGAGTTCCAGACGCTGCGGTCATGTCAGGACTGCATGCCGAGTGGGCAGAGCTGTGCTGCCTCTTCTCCACCCCTCTGTTTCCATAGAAACCCGGCAGCCGGGGGGCAACGTTGGATAAACACTGTGTTTTAACAGCTAGGAAGAGGAGACTAATCAGATTAAGGTAGGTGGGCGCTATTACAGAAATAGCGCTCGTTGATAAATATACACTTACATACAACATAGTGGGTGAACACTAATCTGATAGCGCTGTTTATTTAGAGCGCTGTCAAGCAATCAAAAATAGAAAACGACCCTAATTAGCATGGAAAATGAGTTTCCAGCCGGGAAACTCGTTGATAAATGGGGGCATTAGTTACTCTGGCCCAGATTTATGAAGCCTTGGAGAGTTATAAATAGCACGATGCTAAAGTACCAACCAATCAGCTCCTGTCATTTTTCAAACACAGCCTGTAACACGGCAGTTAGGAGCTGCTTGGTTGGTACTTTATAACTGTGCAATTTATCACTCTCCAATGCTTGATAAATCTGGCCTTTTCTCTTTTACCATTACTGTGGGAAACAGTGATTTTGTTGACACATAGCAAGCAGCCATGAGTGGTCCACAGTGGTTCCTTCTTCTTTCTCCCGCTGTTTTCTCTCTCCCATCTTCTAACAAAAAATACTGAAAATGAAGAACTTCTGTCTGCAGTGAGTAAGGGGAGTGTCACAGAAAGAAGTGGGGGGCAATTTAGCACAAATATGCAGAAGAAAGTCTTATCTGGAAATATAAAATAACAAAGGTTAAATATAAAATAACCCAAGGTTAAATATAAAATAACCCAATAGCAGCCTTGGAACACCTGGATGTCTCACCCAAAGTAAACCAGATGGCTACTAGTATCTGGAACTATAGCAAGAACAGTGGTAGTGTCAGCTATTACATGTCACGCTCGGCGTAAGTTGGGGTTCCGACAACCGAGTTTTGGCTGAAGGGACAGCTACCTGTGAGGAGAGTAAACGAGGTGGCTGAATGTAATTCCTCCTCATGGGGTGGAAGCCAAACTAAGTGTTACCGTTGGCCGGAGGGTGTAAAGAAAAGGAGGACTTCGTAGGAAGATAACTGTAGTTTTAATGAATAATCAGGCTGTACACGAATATTGGAGCAATTGAGAAACTGGAAGAATTAGAGTCTATGGTTAAATGACTTGAAGAGTGAAGCTGAAGAACTCCGGTAAAGAAGAACTGAAGACTGTGTTTATTGATTAAAAGACGAGGCTGAAGAACTTGGACTTTGATGAAATGAAGACTGTGGTTTGTAATTGAAAGACGAGGCTGAAGAACTTGGACTTTGAAGAAATGAGGACTGTGGTTTGTGATTGAAAGACGAGGCTGAAGAACTTGGACTTTGAAGAAATTAAGACTGCTTTGTGATTGAAAGACGAGGCTGAAGAACTTGGACTTTGAAGAAATGAAGACGTCTGCGGGAACCGCCGTTAGCACCTGGAGCTCCTCTACGACCCCGTGAGCGCTTCCACGAGTATTAACGGACTTAGACAGCAGGACTGCAGCAGTATTGGTAACCGATGGATGAGAGCAACCAGGACCAGGGAACCAGAAGTAACCTGGGAGCACAGAGCTGGAGAACCTTTCACAAGGAGGTAACATGAAGCACTGGCACTCTCCCTCTGAGCCAGCCCCCTTTTGTAAGGGGAGAACACGCAGGATTGGCTGGACACAGATTGGGAACTTCATTGGTAATACTCTGGTCTCCAACATGGCTGCCCCCAGCACAGGAGACATACTTAGCTGTTAGCACACAGCTTTAGCCAGCTTCTGTCTCTGACACACTATACTGTGTCACCACTAGAGGACCTTACTGCAGCGATCCCCGCCGCAGCGCCCGGCTCTCCAGACCCTCGGCTCCCAGACCTTGGCAGCCGCACATCCGTCCAGAAGGACCCGCCGCCAGCAGCTCCCTGCTGCCGCAGCCGTGCCAACCAGCGGGATGGTAAACCGTGGGAGCACCCGCCGGAGGTAAGGCTCCGGAGCCTGACATGACACTGGCAACTATGTGGCCAGTCCACCCCCAACACACATTCTTAACTTCACACAGCAAGTGTGGAGGAGCAGGTAGAAGGTAGGTGGCTGCCGGCGGATGTGTCTTAAAGTGCGGCTTTTGCTAAAGCGCGTTCCACTCCAAGCATTCTGCATGATAGAACAGTGTTGTGGCGTGCCATCATGCTAGTGACCATTCCGCTCTCTCAGCCTTGCACCCTGGTCGTACAGTAGGTACTAGCTGCACACTCCTCGTTACGACACTAAGCAGTGTTACCAGCAGGCCGTAAATGGTTGTTTGCAGTCAGAGTCGGACTAAAACCCCATGGAGCCTAAGGAAGATATTGGTTTGGGCCTCCAGTTGTTAAAAAATAAACCCATCAAAATGATTCAGAGTAGTATGGGCCCCTCATTGGACACTTGTCCCTAGACAGAAGCCTAAATTACCTAATGGATGATTCGCCCATATATTGTAGTGTATACTAGGTACTATCACAGAATGTAAATAAAACCTGTCTGTAACAACATCTATATAAGTATACATCTTTGTAACTCAGGGACGTGCAGTCAGGGGAGGCAGTGCCTCCCCTGTCATTCTCCCGTCATTAATGATTACAATAATATAAAGAAGATACTTATGACACATATTCTGTGTCCTAAGTATATGCTTTATATTATTGTAATCATTTTTACATTTTAAAACAGGATACGTTTTTTTTTTAGAGGCACCGAGAGCAATGCCTCCTGTGGATAATGACAGAGGGACGGAAGCCAGGGGTGGGCAGGGGGCGGGGCCAAGGAGATGTCTGTAAAAGCCCATTAAAAAAAATAAGATTTTACTCACCGGTAAATCTATTTCTCGTAGTCCGTAGTGGATGCTGGGAACTCCGTAAGGACCATGGGGAATAGACGGGCTCCGCAGGAGACTGGGCACTCTAAAAGAAAGATTAGGTACTATCTGGTGTGCACTGGCTCCTCCCTCTATGCCCCTCCTCCAGACCTCAGTTAGGATACTGTGCCCGGAAGAGCTGACACAATAAGGAAGGATTTTGAATCCCGGGTAAGACTCATACCAGCCACACCAATCACACCGTATAACTCGTGATACTATACCAAGTTAACAGTATGAAATATAACTGAGCCTCTCAACAGATGGCTCAACAATAACCCTTTAGTTAGGCAATAACTATATACAAGTATTGCAGACAATACGCACTTGGGATGGGCGCCCAGCATCCACTACGGACTACGAGAAATAGATTTACCGGTGAGTAAAATCTTATTTTCTCTGACGTCCTAGTGGATGCTGGGAACTCCGTAAGGACCATGGGGATTATACCAAAGCTCCCAAACGGGCGGGAGAGTGCGGATGACTCTGCAGCACCGAATGAGAGAACTCAAGGTCCTCCTCAGCCAGGGTATCAAATTTGTAGAATTTAGCAAACGTGTTTGCCCCTGACCAAGTTGCAGCTCGACAAAGTTGTAAAGCTGAGACCCCTCGGGCAGAAGCCCAAGATGAGCCCCTTTCCTCGTGGAATGGGCTGTTACTGATTTAGGATGCGGCAATCCAGCCGCAGAATGCTCCAACTGAATTGTGCTACAAATTCAGCGAGCAATAGTCTGCTTAAAAGCAGGAGCACCTATTTTGTTGGGTGCCTACAGGATAAAAAACGAGTCAGTTTTCCTGACTCCAGCCGTCCTGGAAATATAAATTTTTAAGGCCCTGACTACGTCCAGTAACTTGTAATCTTCCAAGTCCCTAGTAGCCGCAGGCACTACAATAGGTTGGTTCAAGTGAAAAGCTGATACCACCTTAGGGAGAAACTGGGGACGAGTCCTCAATTCTGCCCTATCCATATGGAAAATCAGATAAGGGCTTTTACATGACAAAGCCGCCAATTCTGACACACGCCTGGCCGAAGCCAAGGCCAATAACATGACCACTTTCCACGTGAGATATTTCAAATCCACAGTTTTAAGTGGCTCAAACCAATGTGATTTTAAGAAACTCAACACCACGTTGAGATCCCAAGGTGCCACAGAAGGCACAAAAAAGGGCTGAATATGTAGCACTCCCTTTACAAATGTCTGAACTCCAGGCAGTGAAGCCAGTTCTTTCTGGAAGAAAATCGACAGAGCCGAAATCTGGACCTTAATGGAACCCAAATTTAGGCCCATAGTCACTCCTGACTGTAGGAAGTGCAGAAAACGACCCAGCTGAAATTCCTCTGTTGGGGCCTTCCTGGCCTCACACCACGCAACATATTTTCGCCAAATACGGTGATAATGGTTTGCGGTTACTTCTTTCCTGGCTTTTATCAGCGTAGGAATGACTTCCTCCGGAATGCCCTTTTGCTTTAGGATCCGGAATTCAACCGCCATGCCGTCCAACGCAGCCGCGGTAAGTCTTGGAACAGACAGGGCCCCTGCTGTAGCAGATCCTGTCTGAGCGGTAGAGGCCATGGGTCCTCTGATATTATTTCTTGAAGTTCTGGGTACCAAGCTCTTCTTGGCCCATCCGGAACCACGAGTATCGTTCTTACTCCTCGTATTCTTATTATTCTCAGTACCTTTGGTATGAGAGGCAGAGGAGGGAATACATAAACCGACTGGTACACCCACGGTGTCACTAGAGCGTCCACAGCTATTGCCTGAGGGTCCCTTGACCTGGCGCAATATCTAGTTTTTTTGTTTAGGCGGGACGCCATCATGTCCACCTGTGGCCTTTCCCAACGGTTTACCAACAGTTGGAAGACTTCTGGATGAAGTCCCCACTCTCCCGGGTGTCGGTCGTGTCTGCTGAGGAAGTCTGCTTCCCAGTTGTCCACTCCCGGAATGAACACTGCTGACAGTGCTAAGACGTGATTTTCCGCCCATCGGAGAATCCTTGTGGCTTCTGCCATCGCCATCCTGCTTCTTGTGCCGCCCTGTCGGTTTACATGGGCGACTGCCGTAATGTTGTCTGATTGGATCAGTACCGGCTGGTTTTGAAGCAGAGGCCTTGCCAGACTTAGGGCATTGTAAATGGCCCTCAGTTCCAGAATATTTATGTGTAGGGACGACTCCTGACTTGACCAAAGTCCTTGGAAATTTCTTCCCTGTGTGACTGCCCCCCTGCCTCGAAGGCTGGCATCTGTGGTTACCTTACCAGGACCCAGTCCTGTATGCCGAATCTGCGGCCCTCTTGAAGATGAGCACTCTGCAGCCACCACAGTAGAGATACCCTGGTCCTTGGAGACAGGGTTATCAGCCGATGCATCTGAAGATGCGATTCCGACCACTTGTCCAAGAGGTCCCACTGAAAGGTTCTTGCATGGAACCTGCCGAATGGAATTTTGCTTCGTAAGAAGCTACCATTTTTCCCAGGACTCGTGTGCAGTGATGCACCGATACCTGTTTTGGTTTCAGGAGATCTCTGACTAGAGATGACAGCTCCTTGGCTTTCTCCTGCGGGAGAAACACTTTTTTTCTGTTCTGTGTCCAGAACCATCCCCAGGAACAGCAGGCGTGTGGTAGGAACCAGCTGTGACTTTGGAATGTATAGAATCCATCCGTGCTGTTGTAGCACTTCCCGAGATAGTGCTACTCCGACCAACAACTGCTCCATGGACCTCGCCTTTATAAGGAGATCGTCCAAGTACGGGATAATTAAAAACTCCCTTTTTTCAAAGGAGTATCACCATTTCTGCCATTACCTTGGTAAAGACCCTCGGTGCCGTGGATAGTCCAAACGGCAGTGTTTGGAATTGGTAATGGCAATCCTGTACCACAAATCTGAGGTATTCCTGGTGAGGATGGTAAATGGGGACATGTAGGTAAGCATCCTTGATGTCCAGGGATACCATGTAATCCCCCTCCTCCAGGCTTGCAATAACCGCCCTGAGCGATTCCATCTTGAACTTGAATTTTTTTATGTATGTGTTCAAGGACTTCAAATTTAAAATGGGTCTCACCGAACCGTCCGGTTTCGGTACCACAAACAGTAACCCCGTCCTTGTTGAAGTAGGGGCACCTTGACTATCACCTGCTGGGAATACAGCTTGTGAATTGCCTCTAGCACAGCCTCCCTGCCTGAGGGAGTTGTCGGCAAGGCAGATTTGAGGAAACGGCGGGGGGGAGACGCCTCGAATTCCAGCCTGTACCCCTGAGATACTACTTGAAGGATCCAGGGATCCACCTGTGAGCGAGCCCACTGATCGCTGAAATTTTTGAGGCGGCCCCCCACCGTACCTGGCTACGCCTGTGGAGCCCCCGCGTCATGCGGTGGACTCAGAGGAAGCGGGGGAAGAATTTTGATTCTGGGAACTGGCTGACTGGTGCAGCTTTTTCCCTCTTCCCTCGTCTCTGTGCAGAAAGGAAGCGCCTTTGACCCGCTTGCTTTTCTGAAGCCGAAAGGACTGTACCTGATAATACAGTGCTTTCTTAGGCTGTGAGGAAACCTGAGGTAAAAAATTTTCTTCCCAGCTGTTGCTGTGGATACGAGGTCCCAGAGACCATCCCCAAACAATTCCTCACCCTTATAAGGCTCTATGTGCCTTTTAAAGTCAGCATCACCTGTCCAGTGTCGGGTCTCTAATACCCTCCTGACAGAATGGACATTGCATTAATTCAGGATGCCAGCCGGCAAAATATCCCTCTGTGCATCCCTCATATATAAGACGACGTCTTATGTTCGCAAAATAGTATCCCTGTTTGACAGGGTTACAGACCACGCTGCAGCAGCACTATCTGCAGGTCTCAGTCTAGTACCTGAGTGTGTAAATACAGACTTCAGGATAGCCTCCTGCTTTTTATCAGCAGGTACCTTCAAAGTGGCCGTATCCTAAGACGGCAGTGCCACCTTTTTTGACAAATGTGTGAGCGCCTTATCCACCCTAGGGGATATCTCCCAGCGTAACTTATCCTCTGGCGGGAAAAGGTACGCCATTAGTAACTTTTTAGAAATTACCAGTTTCTTATCGGGGGAACCCACGCTTTTTCACACTTCATTCACTCATTTGATGGGGGAACAAAACACTGCCTGCTTTTTCTCCCCAAACATAAAACCCTTTTTTAGTGGTACTTGGGTTAATGTCAGAAATGTGTAACACATTTTTTATTGCCGGGATCATGTAATGGATGTTCCTAGTGGATTGTGTATATGTCTCAACCTCGTCGACACTGGAGTCAGACTCCGCGTCGACATCTGTGTCTGCCATCTGAGGGAGCGGGCGTTTTTGAGCCCCTGATGGCCTTTGAGACGCCTGGGCAGGCGTGGGCTGAGAAGCCGGCTGTCCCATAGCTGTTACGTCATCCAGCCTTTTATGTAAGGAGTTGACACTGTCGGTTAATACCTTCCACCTATCCATCCACTCTGGTGTCGGCCCACAGGGGGCGACATCCCATTTATCGGCATCTGCTCCGCCTCCACATAAGCCTCCTCATCAAACATGTCGACACAGCCGTACCGACACACCGCACACACACAGGGAATGCTCTGACTGAGGACAGGACCCCACACAGCCCTTTGGGGAGACAGAGAGAGAGTATGCCAGCACACACCAGAGCGCTATATAATGTAGGGATAAACACTATCACTGAGTGAATTTTCCCCAATAGCTGCTTGTATAAACAATATTGCGCCTAAATTTAGTGCCCCCCCTCGCTTTTTAACCCTTTGAGCCTGAAAACTACAGGGGAGAGCCTGGGGAGCTGTCTTCCAGCTACACTGTGAAGAGAAAATGGCGCCAGTGTGCCGAGGGAGATAGCTCCGCCCCTTTTTCGCTGACTTTTCTCCCGCTTTTTTATGGATTCTGGCAGGGGTAATTATCACATATATAGCCTCTGGGGCTATATATTGTGATTATTTTGCCAGCCAAGGTGTTTTTATTGCTGCTCAGGGCGCCCCCCCCCCCAGCGCCCTGCACCTTCAGTGACCGGAGTGTGAAGTGTGTATGAGGAGCAATGGCGCACAGCTGCAGTGCTGTGCGCTACCTTGGTGAAGACTGAAGTCTTCTGCCGCCGATTTTCCGGACCATCTTCATGCTTCTGGCTCTGTAAGGGGGACGGCGGCGCGGCTCCGGGAACGAACACCAAGGACGGGTCCTGCGGTCGATCCCTCTGGAGCTAATGGTGTCCAGTAGCCTAAGAAGCCCAAGCTAGCTGCAAGCAGGTAGGTTCGCTTCTTCTCCCCTTAGTCCCTCGTTGCAGTGAGCCTGTTGCCAGCAGGTCTCACTGTAAAATAAAAAACCTAACATATACTTTCTTTCTAGGAGCTCAGGAGAGCCCCTAGTGTGCATCCAGCTCGGCCGGGCACAGAAATCTAACTGAGGTCTGGAGGAGGGGCATAGAGGGAGGAGCCAGTGCACACCAGATAGTACCTAATCTTTCTTTTAGAGTGCCCAGTCTCCTGCGGAGCCCGTCTATTCCCCATGGTCCTTACGGAGTTCCCAGCATCCACTAGGGCGTCAGAGAAAGCAGGATAAGCGGCACTAGTATAAGTGCCTCGGTGACAGGGTTGTGCTCTCAGCCCATATGAAAGCACCCCCCTGTCACTGATGCAAATATGATTGGGCACCAGAATTTGAGCTCACCTATCATCTATCTTTTTGCCGGTAGGTGAGGTGACGTAATTACGTCGCCGTGGCTGCACACGCAACAGACCATGAGGCTGACTGTGAGCTGGGGGTGGAGCCGAGGAATTTACGGCCCATGGCTCCACCCTCAGCTCGCAGTCAGCCTCCTGGTCTCTGGGGTATTGGACGGCTGGGGGAAGCTGTAGTGCTGGGGCTTCACTGACACTATCCTGCGCTCACCCGCCGCTGGCGGCTCATTGAGTGTCAATTGGTGGAAGCAGCAGTGCTGTGCCTGGGGCTCAGCTGAGACTGCTGCGCTCACCCCCGCTGGCGACTCATGTGATGTATGTATACACCACATGAGCCGCCAGCGGTGGTGTGCGCAGCATAGTTATACACCAGATGAGCCACCAGCGGGGGTGAGCGGGTGACTATAAGGACCTTTATATGGCCGGGTAGCCCTGTGGGTGCTCATCATTTTCCGTGGGTGTGTGCTATTTTGCCTTCTCTCCCCTCAGCTCCATCCCTCCCCCCAAGCGTCTCTTCCGTAGTGTAACGTGTATAAACGGCTCTCCTGTGGTGTAACGTGTATAAGCAGCTCTTCTGTGGTGTAACGTGTATAAGCGGCTCTCCTGTGGTGTGACGTGTATAAACGGCTCTGCCGTAGTGTGACGTGTATAAGCGGCTCTTCCGTAGTGTAACGTGTATAAGCGTCTCTTCCGTAGTGTAACGTGTATAAACGGCTCTCCTGTGGTGTAACGTGTATAAGCAGCTCTTCTGTGGTGTAACGTGTATAAGCGGCTCTCCTGTGGTGTGACGTGTATAAACGGCTCTGCCGTAGTGTGACGTGTATAAGCGGCTCTTCCGTAGTGTAACGTGTATAAGCGTCTCTTCCGTAGTGTAACGTGTATAAACGGCTCTCCTGTGGTGTAACGTGTATAAGCAGCTCTTCTGTGGTGTAACGTGTATAAGCGGCTCTCCTGTGGTGTGATGTGTATAAGCGGCTCTGCCGTAGTGTGACGTGTATAAGCGGCTCTTCCGTAGTGTAACGTGTATAAGCGTCTCTACTGTGGTGTAACGTGTATAAGCGTCTCTTCTGTGGTGTGACGTGTATAAGCGTCTCTTCTGTGGTGTGACGTGTATAAGCGACTCTTCTGTGGTGTAACGTGTATAAGCGGCTCTTCCGTAGTGTAACGTGTATAAGCGTCTCTTCTGTGGTGTGACGTGTATAAGCGTCTCTTCTGTGGTGTGACGTGTATAAGCGACTCTTCTGTGGTGTGACGTGTATAAGCGGCTCTTCCGTAGTGTAACGTGTATAAGCGGATCTTCTGTGGTGTGACGTGTATAAGCGTCTCTTCTGTGGTGTGACGTGTATAAGCGACTCTTCTGTGGTGTGACGTGTATAAGCGTCTCTTCTGTGGTGTAACGTGTATAAGCGGCTCTCCTGTGGTGTGACGTGTATAAACGGCTCTGCCGTAGTGTGACGTGTATAAGCGGCTCTTCCGTAGTGTAACGTGTATAAGCGTCTCTTCCGTAGTGTAACGTGTATAAACGGCTCTCCTGTGGTGTAACGTGTATAAGCAGCTCTTCTGTGGTGTAACGTGTATAAGCGGCTCTCCTGTGGTGTGATGTGTATAAGCGGCTCTGCCGTAGTGTGACGTGTATAAGCGGCTCTTCCGTAGTGTAACGTGTATAAGCGTCTCTACTGTGGTGTAACGTGTATAAGCGTCTCTTCTGTGGTGTGACGTGTATAAGCGTCTCTTCTGTGGTGTGACGTGTATAAGCGACTCTTCTGTGGTGTAACGTGTATAAGCGGCTCTTCCGTAGTGTAACGTGTATAAGCGTCTCTTCTGTGGTGTGACGTGTATAAGCGTCTCTTCTGTGGTGTGACGTGTATAAGCGTCTCTTCTGTGGTGTGACGTGTATAAGCGTCTCTTCTGTGGTGTGACGTGTATAAGCGTCTCTTCTGTGGTGTGACGTGTATAAGCGACTCTTCTGTGGTGTGACGTGTATAAGCGGCTCTTCCGTAGTGTAACGTGTATAAGCGTCTCTTCTGTGGTGTGACGTGTATAAGCGTCTCTTCTGTGGTGTGACGTGTATAAGCGACTCTTCTGTGGTGTGACGTGTATAAGCGGCTCTTCCGTAGTGTAACGTGTATAAGCGGATCTTCTGTGGTGTGACGTGTATAAGCGTCTCTTCTGTGGTGTGACGTGTATAAGCGACTCTTCTGTGGTGTGACGTGTATAAGCGTCTCTTCTGTGGTGTAACGTGTATAAGCGGCTCTCCTGTGGTGTGACGTGTATAAACGGCTCTGCCGTAGTGTGACGTGTATAAGCGGCTCTTCCGTAGTGTAACGTGTATAAGCGTCTCTTCCGTAGTGTAACGTGTATAAACGGCTCTCCTGTGGTGTAACGTGTATAAGCAGCTCTTCTGTGGTGTAACGTGTATAAGCGGCTCTCCTGTGGTGTGATGTGTATAAGCGGCTCTGCCGTAGTGTGACGTGTATAAGCGGCTCTTCCGTAGTGTAACGTGTATAAGCGTCTCTACTGTGGTGTAACGTGTATAAGCGTCTCTTCTGTGGTGTGACGTGTATAAGCGTCTCTTCTGTGGTGTGACGTGTATAAGCGACTCTTCTGTGGTGTAACGTGTATAAGCGGCTCTTCCGTAGTGTAACGTGTATAAGCGTCTCTTCTGTGGTGTGACGTGTATAAGCGTCTCTTCTGTGGTGTGACGTGTATAAGCGACTCTTCTGTGGTGTGACGTGTATAAGCGGCTCTTCCGTAGTGTAACGTGTATAAGCGGATCTTCTGTGGTGTGACGTGTATAAGCGTCTCTTCTGTGGTGTGACGTGTATAAGCGACTCTTCTGTGGTGTGACGTGTATAAGCGGCTCTTCCGTAGTGTAACGTGTATAAGCGTCTCTACTGTGGTGTAACGTGTATAAGCGTCTCTTCTGTGGTGTGACGTGTATAAGCGTCTCTTCTGTGGTGTGACGTGTATAAGCGTCTCTTCTGTGGTGTGACGTGTATAAGCGTCTCTTCTGTGGTGTGACATGTATAAGTGTCTCTTCTGTGGTGTGACGTATATATGCATCTCTACTGTGGTGTGACGTGTATAAGCGTCTCTACTGTGGTGTGACGTGTATAAGCGTCTCTACTGTGGTGTGACGTTTATAAACGTCTCTTCTGTGGTGTAACGTGTATAAACGTCTCTTCTGTGGTGTGACTTGTATAAGCGGCTCTTCTGTGGTGTATCGTGTATAAGCGACTCTTCTGTGGTGTACCGCTCCTGATAGGCTGCCGGTCCGCAGCAGATTTGAAATGGTAGCGCCGCAGTCATAGGAGCCGCAGTGCCGCCGACCACAGCCTCCTCCTCCTTGCACCGCCGCCGCCCTCTGCCTCCTCCTCGCTACACCCCCGCCACCCTCAGCCGTGCCGCCGCCCTCAGTCCTTCTCTGCACCTCTGCCTCCTCCGCACCATGCCAACCACAGCCTCCTCATCCACTGCACCGCAGACCACAGCATCCTCAGCACCGCTGCTACTAAAGAGGTAATCTTACCCCGCTGCCTTTCTCTCTCCCTAGTCCCTACTATATGCCCTTGCTGTCCCTCTCTCTGTCACTCTCCCTGTCCCTATGTCCATTCTGTCACTTTCCCTGTCGCTCTCTGTCACTCTCCCTGTCCCTATGTCCCTGCTGTCACTTTCCCTGTCCCTCTCCATGTCACTCCCCCTTTCTCTATGTCCCTGCTGTCACTTTCCCTGTCCCTCTGTCCCTGTCACTCTCCCTGTCCCTATGTCCCTGCTGTCACTTTCCCTGTCCCTCTCTATGTCACTCCCCCTTTCCCTATGTCCCTGCTGTCACTTTCCCTGTCTCTCTCTCTGTCACTCTCCCTGTCCCTATGTCCCTGCTGTCACTTTCTCTGTCCCTCTCCATGTCACTCTCCCTGTCCCTATGTCTATGCTGTCACTTTCCCTGTCCCTATGTCTCTGCTGTCACTCTCCCTGATTTTTTTCTCATTCCATGTAGCATAATGTTAATTTCGGCTCATACCATGTGCTATAATATGAATTTCGGCTCATATTGTGTGCTATAATGTGAATTTCGGCTCATACCGTGTGCTATAATGTGAATTTCGGCTCATACCGTGTGCTATAATGTGAATTTCGGCTCATACCGTGTGCTATAATGTGAATTTTGGCTCATATTGTGTGCTATAATGTGAATTTTGGCTCATTCTATGTGCTATAATGTGAATTTCGACTTATACCGTGTGCTATAATGTGAATTTTGGCTCATACCATGTGCTATACTGTGAATTTTGGCTCATACCATGTGTTATACTGTGAATTTTGGCTCATTCTGTGTGCTATAATATGAATTTTGGCTCATTCTGTGTGCTAGAATGTAAATTTCTGCATATACTGTGTGGTATAATGTGAAATGGGCACCAGTACTAGACAGTATAAGGGGTCCTACTATTGTGGTGTATAAGGGGTATACGGTGTGGTAAACTACACTGAAGGACACGCCCCCTTGTGAGTGGCCACGCCCTCTTATCCGGAGCGCACGCACCTTTGGCGCTCACATAATTGCGACCTTCACTTTTCCATATTCCCACTTCAAAATTCCACTTCGACCACTGTGAGGGATGGTATCAGAATCCCGGCGCTTGAGATGACGACTGTCAGAATACCAACAGCATCATCCCGATGTGCAGGATCCCGATAACTGTTAGGTTATTACCCTAACTCTAATCTCCAACCCCCCCAACCCTCCCTGCCTGCAGCCTGTTCCTAAACTGTGCCAGGTAGAGTCCATTCCTAAACTGGTACTGCTGGCCAGGGATGATTTTGCTTGTCTACAGCCTCCACCACAAGCAGCAGCTCTCCCAGCAGCAGCGCAACTGTTGGGAGACCTGCTGCTGCTGGCGGAGAATGGAGATGAGCAGAGTCTGTCCCCATGCTGCCCAAAAGGAGGCTCCAGAATCTGCCCCCCTACTGCTTTAGTGCAGGTAGGAGGAGACACAAGCACAGCCAGGAGCGGTGATGACAGGATATAGTGCTATGGATTGTATGAGGAAGGGGGCCCTAAATCGGTGTGTTGCTTAGGGCCACATGAGGTCTAAACTCGCCTCTGGCAGCGGCCATAGCGGCGGCTTTAGTGGGCATGCCTCACCATCCACTGACCTCACTGCACGCAACTGTTGTAACTCCTTTAAATTAATTATATGAAAAAACTTTACAAATGCAATAAAGTGTACTTTTAATATGCATCAGGGACGTGTAGTCAGGGGAGGCAGTGCCTCCCCTGTCATTAATGATTAAAATAATATAAAGAAGATACTTATGACACATATTCTGTGTCATAAGTATCTCCTTTATTATTCTAATCATTATAAGGTGTTATATGTGTTTGGGAGGCACCGATCGTGGTGCCTCCCGTTGTGAATGGCAAAGGTATGGGAGCGGGGGGCGGGTGCGGGTGTGCCTAGCAATGGGCAGGAAAAGCCAATTGAAATTACATAGGAAAGCGGCACCATTAGAGGTGCCGCTTTCATACAGGGATGTGCTTTCAACCCATGAAAGCACGCCCCTGTGAGTGAGGCCACAGTGATTGGCCAGCGGATCTGTCACTGGATCCGCTGTCATCACTTGGTGGGCTCGGTGGCGGGATGCAGCGGAGGTGCGGGTGGTGGTGGCAACGGGCCCATGCGGCGGAGGTGTGGGCGGCGGGATGCGGCGGAGATGCAGGAGGCGGTGGCGGGACGTAGCAGTCAGGGCCATTCTGCAGAGTTCGGCAGCGGAGAGCGGCTTCCAATTTAAAAAATGGCGCCTCAGCGTCATTTTTTAAATGCAAGATGGCCGCCGTGAGCTAATCACGGCTTGCCATGTCATCACCCCACCCACTCCCGCTGTCTTATATAAGTCAGAACGAGGCAGCGGCGTCAGTCCGATGGCGGAGGAGGAGCAGTGAAGAGCTCCGGAAGAAAGAAGGCGCCGTGGAAGTCCTGGATGGGCGGCGGCTATGCAGAAGAGCTTAGCAGCCGCCGCCCACCAGGTGAAGACGCCGAAGTCCTGGATGGGTGGCGGCTATGCAAAAGAGCTTAGCTGCCGCCGCCCATCAGGTGAAGATGCCGGAAGCACTGGGGTGACGCGGCCATGCAAAAGAGCTTAAAGGCTGCCGCCTCCCAGGTGAAGACGCCGGAAGCCCTGGGGAGGTGGCGCCCCCCCAGGTGAAGACGCCGGAAGCCCTGGGAAGGCGGCGGCCACATAAAAGAGCTTAAAGGCCGCCGTCCCCAGGTGAAGACCCTGTGTAATAAAACTTTTTTTTAAAGACGGTGTTGTGGTTTTTTTAAATATTTTCTTTACAGGAGGACTACTGGTGCCAGCGGGCCCTTTATGTCCGGGCATGCTGGCACTTGTGGTTCTCCAAGTGCCAGCATGCATGGGCGGCTTGCTGGGACCTGTAGGCCACCTGTAAAGAACAATATTAGCATACAATGAACCCTGCACCCACCGCCACCAGGGGTGCGGGACATAGCACTGGGCTGACTGGTTGGGGGGCACTTTATTGGCATGGCAGGGGGACCCCACACTGGTTCTGCCTGGTGCTTTTAGTGGTGTGTGGGGGGACTACACATTTTTTTTATTATTTTTCCCTCAATGGGGGGGGGGGGGGGGGGTGTTTTTAGCTGCCGGTCCCTCCCCAGCCACTGACCTCACCGCACGTCACTGATATGCATATGACACACAACAATGGGTAAGTGTTGTTGACAGTGTACAGTCTTATAGCAGGTGTCAATTTTATGCATTTAACGCGTGTGCTTGAAGCCTATTAAACACACTGTAACATTGATAGTCACATCATTTAAGCAAATGAACCAGTAAACACTTTCTATGGGGATATTCAATTGTTTGAAAAGTCGGTTGGGTGTCTGTTCCCCCCCCCCTGTCTATTAAATAGAAAAAAACAGACACCCAACTGACTTTTCAAACAACTGAATACCCCCCTAGGTGTTCACTTTGCTATGCGACATGTTTGACAATGCCTGCAGCAATTACAAGCATTAACACTCAGGGGTCTATTTACTAAGCCTTGGATGGAGATAAAGTGCATGGTGATAAAGTACCAGCCAACCAGCTCCTAACTGCCATTTTTTAAACACAGCCTGTGACATGACAGTTAGGAGCTGATTGGCTGGTACATTATCTCCATCCACGGCTTAGTAAATAGATTCCTTAGTAAAATATACTGGAGTCTATGGGTGTGCTCCTTACATACATACTACATTTTGGAATCAATGGAAACACCTCTCTACTGCTCTGTTAAAAGCAAGGACACAGGGGGTCATTCCGATTTGATCGCTAGCTGCATTCGTTCGCTGTTGCAGCGATGAGGCAAAAAAAGGCACTTCTGCGCATGCGGCGCAATGCGCACACGCGACGTACTAACACAACGAATGATGTCGTTTCACACAGGGTCTAGCGAAGCATTTCAGTCGCACTGCTGACCGCAGAGTGATTGACATGAAGTGGGCGTTTCTGGGTGTCAACTAACCATTTTCAGGGAGTGTTCGGACAAACGCAGGCGTGCCAGGAATAACGCAGGCGTGGCTGGGCGAATGCAGGGCGTGTTTGTGACGTCAAAACAGGAACTGAACAGTCTGAAGCGATCGCAAGCGCTGAGTAGGTTTTGAGCTACTCAGAAACTGCACAAAAAAACTTTGTAGCCGCTCTGCGATCCTTTCGTTAGCACTTCTGCTAAACTAAAATACTCTCCCAGTGGGCGGCGGCATAGCGTTTGCACGGCTGCTAAAAACTGCTAGCGAGCGATCAACTCGGAATGACCCCCCACAGCACAAGCTGTCAATACATTTTACAGGCGTTGGTTTTCAGTGCTCTTGTACAGGAGCCCTGAAAGGTCGTCTATAATGGGGAAATAATAGCAGGTTACGCTGGGAAATTAAGTTATTTAACTCTATATTTGAAGTAGACTGAAAACTAATGTAAATAGGTCCCTACTATTCTGAGGTATCGTTCTGCTATGGCTGTTACAATTACAAAGGCCATCAATCTACCTAAACTACTCCCAGCCCTGAATAATGTGTATTCATCTCTTACCAGTCTGTCCTAGTGTTATGTAAATCTCTTTGTGCTTCAGGCATGTTTCCATCTATAGAGAATAGGACTTCCTAATGGTAGGAAGTGATTAGCCACAATTCAACTGAATAGACTGCACATATGAGTTGTTCATTAATAACAGATAAATGCATCACCATATTGAGCCGGTAAGTCCTCTGGCTGGGGTACTCCATCATCTCCTGAAACTTCCATGTATGTTTTTGTAATTGTTACCTGTAACTTTTTACCTTGGGGAACTCCATTTACCTAAGTACAGGTGAGTGAATGCCCAGGGCACTGGATTAGGCCTGTGTTCACTGCCAGGGTCATAGATTGGTGTACTATACAGGTAATGACACACGTGTATAATTGAGTGTACAATGTAATGAGGGTTTGGTGACAGTCTCCAGCCATGTGCAGCCTTCATATCTAGGTATACAGTACGTGTGTGTGGTGATATGTCGATCCCATCCCTCAGTGATGCACCTCATCCCCCTCCCCTATATTATTAGGAATATCTTCTCCTGTCTGTGCGCCCACGGCGGCTCTCCTCCCTCCCCCTCCCCCTCCCCGGCTCCATCTCAGCCCTGATCCCTGGGACGGATGTGGGACACGCTGATCTAATCTCCAGCAGTTCAGTCTTTTGAAACTTTCAGCGCCTCTCAAATTACTTCCCATTTACCCGCAAAAGACCCCTAATGTGACTCGACATTAATGACTTTAACGGCTCTTTAATGAGGAAATGGCAGGCTAGTCTATGGGAGGGGGAGGCCCGGGCAGCCCTGAAAGGGTTAATTTAAAGCCCCCTCCTCCCTTTCCAGTTTCCAAATCTTGAATGTGCTCTGTGTGAGCCTCACACACTGTTCCCCCGTATTCTGCTCTCCAGTCCTCACCTACGGTCTGTCCTTGTAACTGGAGAGGGTGTGGGGTCCCAAATTATCTCCCACCCACCCATAACCTCCAAAGGTGGATTCATTCAGCACCCAGCCTTATAGACCACTGGCTTTTGCTAGGGGGTTTACACCCTACTTGTGCCCATTTTAGGTTTGACTCTTCCCATTCTGACCAGCATCCTAATTCCCTGGAACGTCTCTTATGCTGAGAGGATATTCTCCTGTCTAACTTCATCCCTGCACTGGGCACCAGTCAGCACCTGCCCTCCTCTGCTCATGCCACTCAGCTATCACTCAAAGGCATTCTGAACCAAGAACAAAACCTTCTCCATCAGAACGTACACTGCAGCCCTCCAAGAACATATTGGAGTACATTGGTTTGCAATTTGTAAGGTAAGATTTCTGTTTTTTTTATTTTTTTCCCCAGTAATATTTAAAATAAAGCCTATTCTGTTGGTGAGCAATTTGGCTTTTCCAGTTTTCCTGTGTGCAACAATTTATAGAGGATCTCACAATTACAAGTGTTCTACTTCTTCGGACTTGTGGAAGGTACACTGAAGAAGTGATGAAGATGCCCAGCTCACTATTGGTGACTGTAGGAGTTCTAGGGAACAGGAATGGAATTTGTACTGTTTATATGTCAGCCTTCGTAGTGCTGTATAACTGGTGAATAAATGGCAATATACAAATTATGGTGAGCAGATAAAAGTGACAGTGTTTCTAGTGAAGATGATAAAATCACAGTACAGTGAAATAATGTTACATTGAGCCCAGGCTATATTTGGGAGGGTATGGGTCACTAGGTCGACAGTCATTAGGTCGACCACTATTGGTCGGCATGCATTAGGTCGACATGGAAAAAGGTTGACTAGAGTTTTTTTACTTTTTTTGATGTAGTTTTCTAAATAAAGTGACGGGGAACCCCAATTAGTGCACTGTGTCCCCTCGCATGGCGAGCGAAGGCAAGGTGCCTCGCTCTGCTACCGCTGCGCTCGGCACAGGTTACCGTTCCCAATCGTAGTCCATGTGGATCGTAAAGTATGAAAAGTTAAAAAAAGTAAGAAAAAAAAATCTGAAAAACTCATGTCCACCTTTTCCCGTGTCGACATAATGACCATGTCGACCTAATGCACGTTGACCAATAGTGGTCGACCTAAGTGTTGTCGACCTAATGACTGTATCCCATTTTGGATTAATCAGTCTTCAGGCATTTTGCATACTGTGAAACTGAATGTAAATGACATAATACATACAATGTGTATATAATTATATGTATGCCTTATTGCGCTGAAAAAAACATAGTAATACAACTCTACAACCTATCTATAACTGAATGAAGTCTATGTCACAATTCTCACCTTTATAGATGTTTGTGGGATACTAGTAGACTGATGTGAATGGACAAATATTCTCTGTAAAGCGCTGCGGAATATGTGTGCGCTATAAAAATAACTAATAATAATAATAATAATAATAATACTCTAATTGCAGCCAGTATTGCTGTTTTATCTAGGACATAGTCCAGTCCTTTTCTATTGTGCGTGTTGTAACCTTCCTATGCCAAATAATGTCCAGGGTGACTTACGAAAAATGTATCTAAGGGTTCATAGCAATGATGCTTTATAAAACTGTTTTGGGAACAGGTCTGACGCTAGTTACTGCTGTTTCAAGTTTTACTACACCCATTGGCGTTTTCATTCTTTTTCAGGATGCTACTTGCTTTTCTGTATACCACCCAGAAGCTTTCTTGTGATTTATACTATCCCCACCCAAAAATGAAGGAAATGCATTACTAATACACAGTAAAAGAGTAAAACAGTAAAAGTTTGCTATCTATTGTGCATTATTGTCATAACATTTTTTTCTGTACAGTATGATGCACAAGTGTATACACATTGGGAATTCAGTGTTGTGGAAGCTATACAGAGTAGCTGGGTAAGACTGAGGTGTGGTGGATGTGCTTTGATAATGCCATGTGGGACTTTGAAGTAGTGCTGAGGGTGCCACGTGTGTGTAGTTAAGGAGCAGTAAGGATTGTGTGTGACTGCACTGCTGAGCTGGTGACATGAAGTGGCAGTGAAGGAACATCAAGATGTCATATGGTAACGGCGAGGATTCCATATGTGCATTCACAATGTCCTGGCACTCGTGACCCAGATCATGTGTTTGTGCAGTAAATACCCAGTTCTAGAGCAGTACAGTCGCCTGCTTTTCTTCCCTAGGGTTACAAACAGTTCCTTCATTTGCATGTTACATTTCTCGATGGGTTTAATAAAATATATAATAATTTAACAAAATTCTATTGACATTTTTCTATATCTTGTTACTATTGCACAGTTAAATATGTCAGTAAAAAACAACGTTTGTTTGAATTTTTTCCAGTGAAGTTATCAATAAATTTAAATGTTCCGCATTTGTGGGTTGCTTTTTTCTCTGAACCTGGTATAGGAGATATCATTGGATACTTAATGAGGGTGGAGGACAAACAGGCACAGGTGCTTACAACACTGTGTGTGCGGTTAGTGTAGACACTGCAAATCCTATAAGGGTAAATGATGCAGTTTTTTAGCTCCCTAATGCTAGTGAGGTTGGGGATGCCAGGGATGGTCTCTACTATTGTTCCATACTTGCCTACCTGACCCTCGCCATGAGGGAGAAAATGCTCTGTTCCTGGACTTTCCTGGTAATGTATGATTGCCATCACCTGTGGTGAGCTAGTTAATTGATAAGAAAGGCGTTTCACCACAGGTGATGGCAATCATACATTACCAGGAAAGTCCAGGAACAGAGCATTTTCTCCCTCATGGAGAGGGTCAGGTAGGCAAGTATGTGTTGTTCTGTTCTGATTTGCACATGTTACGTTTATAAAGGTAACTCTGAAACAGAGCCAAAGTTATAAAAAGTTGAACTGTAAGGTACCGATAAACTTTAAAATATTGTTGGCCAATTAGGCTGCCTTGTTCTATATTGGCCCTAAATAGCAGTGTTTATATACACTGGAGGACTGCCAGTTCTGATCAGTGTGTGATTGCAAATTTTCAGCTGTCAGTTGGGAATGTGAGAATGCAGTTGCACTATTTGGACTCCATTATGGCCGAAATGGCACAGATCGTGGTGGCTTTAGACACTGGCAAATCTACACCTTTATTCCTTTTATTAACATTAAATTATAAAGCACCAGTCATCACTGCAGTATTTTACAACTGGACTGAAGTTCTTTTTATTATTTTTGCTTTGTAAAGCTTTACATGTAGCTCTCCAGCTTTTGTGGAACTAGAAGTCATGGCATCTCCTGGCAGAATGCTGGGATGTGTCTGACCTCCGATGGAAGCAATCACTATTTCAAACTCTTTTTTTTGTTTCTCCAATAAAATGATTTCTTGCAGGAGGCTTTTTACCAGAGTACACTAATTTTTATTACCAGTTTTGTTGCCCTTTACTAGCGATGTGGGCCTCTATTTACCCTTTCTCCCCCTTCACCCACTTCATGGACACTGCCTGTGGTTTTGAGAAAAAAAAGGAGGATGCCAAAAAAAGCGGAGATCAAAGAGGAGTGGCGACACCCAGAACCGCAGAAAAGGAAGGGGTGTGGGGAGGAGGGAGGAAGAGTGGGGAGTGAGAGAAAGAGGGAAGGTTGCTTTGATGGAGAGATGGAAAGTGACAGGGGGATCAGAAACATGAAAAGCTGAAAAGGACAAATCTGAGCAATACTTCTAAGCTCTGTCTCCTTGTTCTGAAGCATTATATTATGCCGTGCTGTCCACAGATTTATTTGTTTAGTTCCATTGTCCGTCCGGATGATATTTTTTCTGCATCTGAAATAGGAGGATCCTAAAAGTCTGTAACAGAAATTTGGGATACTGATGTGACTTGGAGTCTGCCCTATTCGTGAATACCAAAGCTTGATACTTTTTTTTTTTTGGGTGCCATGCAGAATAAGTTTGTTTATATGTATTCCCTTTGCTTTTCAGAATTCAGTGCAAACAGTTATCTTTCTTTTACAGAAATTAGTTTCTAAAATGAAAGTGCCTAGTGAGGAAAACAAAGACTGAATGTTACACAGTGGTGGGTCTGATTGTGGTGAGAGTACAGAAATAAATGAGCAAGTAATTGGCAAAACCATGCTGCACTGCAGGTGGGGCAGATTTACAACGTGCAGAGATTTAGATGTGAGTGGCATGTGTCCAAACTCAAATCTAAAGTGCTGTGCATAAATAAAGCTGTGTGGGCTACATTCAAAGCATCCAGTATTTACCCTGCATTCAAACCCCCCACCCACTATGGTTTGTCCAGGTGCACAGCTACTTGCTCTTTTTGCTTTAGTGCTACATGTGTGTGTAACAGTGGGGGCAGGTTGGGTTGGGGGGGGTTGCACAGTGTGCAGGAACAGTGATTGGGAGGAAGTGATGGGGTGTTGTTTTGCTTATACCTCTTTTACTCTAAAATTGCGGGTCACAGAAGCTTGACACGGATGCTACCCGGCTGTGACACGCGTCAGGCCCCTTTCCCACTGCCGTCTCCAACCTGGCTTATTGACGGGTTGATGACGTAGCCGATGACGCGGCGGGGGGATCTCCAAGCGCCACCTGTACATTCTCTGTAAACAGGAAGCCAAGTTGATGCGACCCGGCTACCGTTTACACTGCACAGTTTGCTGGGTTGAACTTGTGTTCAACCCTGCAATCTACCCGAGTTGGAATACCGGTCAGTCAACCCGGATTATTCGTACTCTGCCCTTTTACACCGAGCAGCAACACGGGTTATGCACGCTTATGTACAATAACCCGTGTTATATGCTGGCAGTGTAAAGGGGGCATTAGTGAGCAAGAAGTGGAGTTGTTATATGGGATGCGGTCAAAATACCAGCAATCGGGATCTTGACGGTCAGAAGACCGACAGCGCGATCGTAAGTACAGCAGGTTAGGCAGTAGGGGGAGACCTAGCATAAGGCTGCAGGGGTTGGGGGGGGGGGGGGGTCGGGGTCGGGGTTAGGCTGCAGGAGGGGGGAGTATAAAAATATAGAGCCACACGATTGCGCAATCAGTCTAGATATAGCAGCCATATATGTGCCTCACATTATTGTGGAGTAAATTGTAATCTAGTGTAAGCACCCACTGGTTTAACATTTTCTACTTATGCCGGAGTGGGAGGTTAGTTTTGGGCTGCAGGAGGGGTGGGGTAGGGTAAAAATATTTACCAGGATACTCTACCAGTGTAGAGTGTGATGTATATATGTGTGTGTGTGTGTGTGTGTGTGTATATATATATATATATATATATATATATATATATATATACACACACACACACGCATTTAATTGAATGAGAAAATGTGTCCAAACTTTTTACTGGTACTGTGTATATAGGGGGTCATTCCGAGTTGATCGTAGCTGTGCTAAATTTAGCACAGCTACGATCGTAAACTCAGACATGCGGGGGGACGCCCAGCACAGGGCTAGTGCTCCCCGCATGTCCGTGCTGGCCCTCCCCCACACAAATACAAAAGCATCGCACAGAGGCGATGCCTTTGTATCTGTGGAGTAACTCCCGGCCAGCGCAGCTCCTGCGGCTGGCCAGGAGTTGTGCGTCGCTGCCGCTGGCCGCAGCGGCTGCGTGAGTCGTCACGCAGCTGCCGCGCCACGCCTGCGTTGGCCGGACCGCGCCTACTAAACGGCGGCTTAACGCCGCAGTTCAGCCCCCTCCCGCCCAGCGACCGCCTCTGTCTCAGAGGCGATCGCTGGGCACCGACGACTGCCGTGCCGGTGCATGCGCAGTTCCAACCCGATTGCTGCGCTGCGACAAACTGCAGCGAGCGATCGGGTCGGAATGACCCCCATAGTGAGCAATAAGTGGAGTGAAGGACTGTACTCTGTAGTGAGAAAAACACTGAGAGGGAGGACTGTACTCTGTAAGAAGTAGAGTAGGATTAATGTACTTGTGTAGAACTAGAGCGGGATGGGTTGGACTGTGCTATATATATATATATATATATATATATATATATATATATATATATATATATATATATATATATATATATATATATATATATATACACATAATAATGACATTATGGGAATGTACTAAATACAGCAATTAAAATGTAGTGATTTTTTTTTTCTCTCTCTCTTAACTAGAGTGGCTTGTAATGTGCTAAGGGAGTCTATTTATCAAGCATTGATATCCCCTTTCTCCAGAGAAAAGTGTTATCACTGAACGGTGCTGCTTAACAAGAGGAAAACTGCAGAGAAGTCATTGATTACACCTGTGGTCCCTCTATTTTCTCTCCTTGCTGCTGCCCCATTATATAGGCTGACCATATTATCCCTTTAACTTGGGACACTCATGGATTACACAGGTTCTGTGGTTGGTTGACTACAAGCCTGCATTTCACCTGGTTGTAAGCAGCCACAGAACCTGTGTAATTCATGAGTGTCCCAGGTTAAAGCGATAATATGAGCAGCCTACATAGACTGATGTATTTACCACAATGTATGCACAGCTATGCTTTTCACAGTTACTGATAAAAACATTATGGGGTATTCAATTAGGGTCGGATCCATTCCGATATGTATTTGTTGGAATGGATCCGACAACCCCTGTTCAATCTCATCTCAATATGACTTTCAAAAAGTCAAATTGAGATGAGGGACCCAGAGGAGGAGAGGGGTCCCCGTTTCACTCAAAAGTACGTGAATCGGCAGCTATACCGCCGATTCACATACTATTCGACAAGTAGAATTCCACGACTTGCCGAATAAAAACAGCTGGGACTGAATAGGTCGAATCACTATTCGACCTTAAAAAGTCGAAAACTGACGTCTTTTCGATAGACGGCAGTTTTCGACCCTAATTGAATATACCCCTATGTAATCTCAGGATGGGGTTATTATCACAAAGTAACGTCCAGACAGGATAAGCAGGCTGCTCCCCGTCAACCCAAACGGGTGAGTGTGCATGCGTGGCTTCTCTGGTCTGTGCATGTGCAATAAGGATTTACAGTATAATTGCCATAGAGCATTATGGTACCAGTGAAGTCAAATTCATACCCCATACTTGCACACAATTTCACTACTCATCGCTAGGGGGATTTTTTAATTTATTTTTTCATAAATGATCTACCGAGGTGCAGTGTTCTGTATTACTGCAGTAAGTTTCATGGGGCGGGATGTACTAAGCGGTAAACCCCCTGTTTACCGCATTTTCCTGATGTACTATCGCCCGGCTGCCAGGTCAGCGCCGCGGTGGTTGTTCGCCAGCTTTAGCTGGCGATAGTCCATAGAAGCCTATGGGCTTCTCTCCGCGGCGCTGTGTGAGGGATCCGATCGGATCCCTCCCAGCATGCCCTGCGGCCGCCCCCATCACCCCGCGCATGCGCAGACTGATTTCTGGGGCCGAATCCCAGAAGTCAGGCTGCCGCTGTGCATCGCGGGGGACAGCTCTTATCGGAAGAGCTGTCCTCCGCAATGCTGATCGCATATGTTAGTACATATGCGATCAGCATCGTGGCGCAGGGCGGCGATGGGCAGCGATGTACATTAGTACATCCCGCCCATGGTGTCTAAATATGTGGTGGCAATTATATTCATAGGACTCAATCCAATTAGGTGCGAGTCTGTGAATGAGACTTTGTTTCATGATACTCACAGACTTTGCACAAATGCGTGCATCCGAAAACTGCAAAATCCAATAAGGAATGCCTATTTGCGTTACTCGCCGCAAGGGAGAGCACATTTTCTACAAAATGTAATCTAGGAGAATTGCATGAAAAAGTGGGGAGACCTTCCTGGACCACAAAAAAAAATCCTATAGAAGGCTGTCAGTGCATATAAGGAAAGTACCGGATGCTTTTAAAAGGTATCATCATTTTTTTTTATTTTTTTTTTCAGAGAAAATTTTTTTTTTTTTACAAATTTTGTTTAATGATAATAAGATTTTACTCACCGGTAAATCTATTTCTCGTAGTCCGTAGTGGATGCTGGGAACTCCGTAAGGACCATGGGGAATAGCGGCTCCGCAGGAGACTGGGCACAACTAAAAGAAAGCTTTTAGACTACCTGGTGTGCACTGGCTCCTCCCACTATGACCCTCCTCCAAGCCTCAGTTAGGATACTGTGCCCGGAAGAGCTGACACAATAAGGAAGGATTTTGAATCCCGGGTAAGACTCATACCAGCCACACCAATCACACCGTATAACTTGTGATACTATACCCAGTTAACAGTATGAAATATAACTGAGCCTCTCAACAGATGGCTCAACAATAACCCTTAGTTAGGCAATAACTACATACAAGTATTGCAGACAATCCGCACTTGGGATGGGCGCCCAGCATCCACTACGGACTACGAGAAATAGATTTACCGGTGAGTAAAATCTTATTTTCTCTGACGTCCTAGTGGATGCTGGGAACTCCGTAAGGACCATGGGGATTATACCAAAGCTCCCAAACGGGCGGGAGAGTGCGGATGACTCTGCAGCACCGAATGAGAGAACTCAAGGTCCTCCTCAGCCAGGGTATCAAATTTGTAGAATTTTGCAAACGTGTTTGCCCCTGACCAAGTTGCAGCTCGGCAAAGTTGTAAAGCCGAGTCCCCTCGGGCAGCCGCCCAAGATGAGCCCACTTTCCTCGTGGAATGGGCTTTTACTGATTTAGGATGCGGCAATCCAGCCGCAGAATGCTCCAGCTGAATTGTGCTACAAATTCAGCGAGCAATAGTCTGCTTAGAAGCAGGAGCACCTATTTTGTTGGGTGCCTACAGGATAAAAAGCGAGTCAATTTTCCTGACTCCAGCCGTCCTGGAAATATAAATTTTTAAGGCCCTGACTACGTCCAGTAACTTGGAATCTTCCAAGTCCCTAGTAGCCGCAGGCACTACAATAGGTTGGTTCTAGTGAAAAGCTGATACCACCTTAGGGAGAAACTGGGGACGAGTCCTCAATTCTGCCCTATCCATATGGAAAATCAGATAAGGGCTTTTACATGACAAAGCCGCCAATTCTGACACACGCCTGGCCGAAGCCAAGGCCAATAACATGACCACTTTCCACGTGAGATATTTCAAATCCACAGTTTTAAGTGGCTCAACCAATGTGATTTTAGGAAACTCAACACCACGTTGAGATCCCAAGGTGCCACAGGAGGCACAAAAGGGGGCTGAATATGTAGCACTCCCTTTACAAATGTCTGAACTCCAGGCAGTGAAGCCAGTTCTTTCTGGAAGAAAATCGACAGAGCCGAAATCTGGACCTTAATGGAACCCAAGTTTAGGCCCATAGTCACTCCTGACTGTAGGAAGTGCAGAAAACGACCCAGCTAAAATTCCTCTGTTGGGGCCTTCCTGGCCTCACACCACGCAACATATTTTCGCCAAATACGGTGATAATGGTTTGCGGTTACTTCTTTCCTGGCTTTTATCAGCGTAGGAATGACTTCCTCCGGAATGCCCTTTTCCTTTAGGATCCGGAATTCAACCGCCATGCCGTCAAACGCAGCCGCGGTAAGTCTTGGAACAGACAGGGCCCCTGCTGTAGCAGATCCTGTCTGAGCGGTAGAGGCCATGGGTCCTCTGATATCATTTCTTGAAGTTCTGGGTACCAAGCTCTTCTTGGCCCATCCGGAACCACGAGTATCTTTCTTACTCCTCGTCTTCTTATTATTCTCAGTACCTTTGGTATGAGAGGCAGAGGAGGGAATACATAAACCGACTGGTACACCTACGGTGTCACTAGAGCGTCCACAGCTATCGCCTGAGGGTCCCTTGACCTGGCGCAATATCTAATTTTTTGTTTAGGCGGGACGCCATCATGTCCACCTGTGGTCTTTCCCAACAGTTTACCAACAGTTGGAAGACTTCTGGATGAAGTCGCCACTCTCCCGGGTGTAGGTCGTGTCTGCTGAGGAAGTCTGCTTCCCAGTTGACCACTCCCGGAATGAACACTGCTGACAGTGCTAAGACGTGATTTTCCGCCCATCGGAGAATCCTTGTGGCTTCTGCCATCGCCATCCTGCTTCTTGTGCCGCCCTGTCGGTTTCCATGGGCGACTGCCGTGATGTTGTCTGATTGGATCAGTACCGGCTGGTTTTGAAGCAGAGGCCTTGCCAGACTTAGGGCATTGTAAATGGCCCTCAGTTCCAGAATATTTATGTGTAGGGACGACTCCTGACTTGACCAAAGTCCTTGGAAATTTCTTCCCTGTGTGACTGCCCCCCAGCCTCGAAGGCTGGCATCCGTGGTTACCAGGACCCAGTCCTGTATGCCAAATCTGCGGCCCTCTTGAAGATGAGCACTCTGCAGCCACCACAGTAGAGATAACCCTGTCTCCAAGGACCAGGGTATCAGCCGATGCATCTGAAGATGCGATCCCGACCACTTGTCCAAGAGGTCCCACTGAAAGGTTCTTGCATGGAACCTGCCGAATGGAATTCTGCTTCGTAAGAAGCTATCATTTTTCCCAGGACTCGTGTGCAGTGATGCACCGATACCTGTTTTGGTTTCAGGAGGTCTCGGACTAGAGATGACAGCTCCTTGGCTTTCTCCTGCAGGAGAAATACTTTTCTCTAACGTCCTAAGTGGATGCTGGGGACTCCGTAAGGACCATGGGGAATAGCGGCTCCGCAGGAGACTGGGCACATCTAAAGAAAGCTTTAGGACTATCTGGTGTGCACTGGCTCCTCCCCCTATGACCCTCCTCCAAGCCTCAGTTAGATCTCTGTGCCCGAACGAGAAGGGTGCACACTAGGTGGCTCTCCTGAGCTTCTTAGTGAAAGTTTTAGATTAGGTTTTTTATTTTCAGTGAGACCTGCTGGCAACAGGCTCACTGCATCGAGGGACTAAGGGGAGAAGAAGCGAACTCACCTGCGTGCAGAGTGGATTGGGCTTCTTAGGCTACTGGACATTAGCTCCAGAGGGACGATCACAGGCCCAGCTTGGATGGGTCCCAGAGCCGCGCCGCCGGCCCCCTTACAGAGCCAGAAGGCAGAAGAGGTCCGGAAAATCGGCGGCAGAAGACGTCCTGTCTTCAACAAGGTAGCGCACAGCACTGCAGCTGTGCGCCATTGCTCTCAGCACACTTCACACTTCGGTCACTGAGGGTGCAGGGCGCTGGGGGGGGGCGCCCTGAGACGCAATAAAAACACCTTGGATAGCAAAAAAAATGCATCACATATAGCTCCTGGGCTATATGGATGCATTTAACCCCTGCCAGAATCCATAAAAAAGCAGGAGAAAAGTCCGCGAAAAAGGGGCGGAGCCTATCTCCTCAGCACACTGGCGCCATTTTCCCTCACAGCTCCGTTGGAGGGAAGCTCCCTGTCTCTCCCCTGCAGTCACTACACTACAGAAAGGGTTAAAAAAAAGAGAGGGGGGCACTAATTGGGCGCAGTATTAACTATACAGCAGCTATAAGGGGAAAAACACTTATATAAGGTTATCCCTGTATATATATAGCGCTCTGGTGTGTGCTGGCAAACTCTCCCTCTGTCTCCCCAAAGGGCTAGTGGGGTCCTGTCCTCTATCAGAGCATTCCCTGTGTGTGTGCTGTATGTCGGTACTTTTGTGTCGACATGTATGAGGAGAAAAATGATGTGGAGACGGAGCAGATTGCCTGTAATAGTGATGTCACCCCCTAGGGGGTCGACACCTGAGTGGATGAACTGTTGGAAGGAATTACGTGACAGTGTCAGCTCTGTATAAAAGACAGTGGTTGACATGAGACAGCCGGCTACTCAGCTTGTGCCTGTCCAGACGTCTCATAGGCCGTCAGGGGCTCTAAAGCGCCCGTTACCTCAGATGGCAGATATAGACGCCGACACGGATACTGACTCCAGTGTCGACGGTGAAGAGACGAATGTGACTTCCAGTAGGGCCACACGTTACATGATTGAGGCAATGAAAAATGTTTTACACATTTCTGATAATACGAGTACCACCAAAAAAAAAGGGGTATTATGTTCGGTGAGGAAAAACTACCTGTAGTTTTCCTGAATCTGAGAAATTAAATGAGGTGTGTGATGATGCGTGGGTTTCCCCCGATAACAACGGATAATTTCTAAAATGTTATTGGCATTATATCCTTTCCCGCCAGAGGTTAGGGTGCGTTGGGAAACACCCCCTAGGGGGGATAAAGCGCTCACACGCTTGTAAGGGCTCTACCTTCGCCTGAGATGGCCGCCCTTAAGGATCCTGCTGATAGAAAGCAGGAGGGTATCCTAAAAGGTATTTACACACATACTGGTGTTATACTGCGACCAGCAATCGCCTCAGCCTGGATGTGCAGTGCTGGGTTGGCGTGGTCGGATTCCCTGACTGAAAATATTGATACCCTAGATAGGGACAGTATATTTTTGCCTATAGAGCATTTAAAAGATGCATTTTTATATATGCGTGATGCACAGCGGAATATTTGCCGACTGGCATCAAGTCTAAGCGCGTTGTCCATTTCTACCAGTAGAGGGTTATGGACACGTCAGTGGTCAGGTGATGCGTATTCCAAACGGCATTTGGAAGTATTGCTTTATTAAGGGAGGAGTTATTTGGGGTCGGTCTTTCAGACCTGGTGGCCACGGCAACAGCTGGGAATTCCACATTTGTACCCCAGGTTGCCTCTCAACATGAGAAGACGCCGTATTATCAGGCGCAGTCTTTTCGTGGACAAGCGGGCAAAAGGTTCCTCATTTCTGCCCCGTGACAGAGGGAGAGGAAAAAGGCTGCAGAAATCAGACAGTTCCCAGGAACAGAAACCCTCTCCCGCCTCTGCCAAGCCCTCAGTATACGCTGGGGCTTTACAAGCAGAATCAGGCATGGTGGGGGGCCCGTCTCAATGAATTTCAGCGCGCAGTGGGCTCACTCGCAAGTAGACCCCTGGATCCTTCAGGTGATATCTCAGGGGTACAAATTAGAATTCGAGACGTCTCCCCCTCGCCGTTTCCTAAAGTCGGCTTTACCGATGTCTCCTTCTGACAGGGAGACAGTTTTGGAAGCCATTCACAAGCTGTATTCCCAGCAGGTGATAATCAAGATACCCCTCCTGCAACAGGGAACGGGGTATTATTCCACACTGTTGTGGTACCGAAGCCGGACGGCTCGGTGAGACCGATTCTAAATCTAAAATCTTTGAACACTTACATACAGAGGTTCAAATTCAAGATTGAGTCACTCAGAGCAGTGATTGCGAACCTGGAAGAAGGGGACTACATGATGTCTCGGGACATCAAGGATGCTTACCTTCATGTCAAAATTTACCCTTCTCACCAAGGGTACCTCAGGTTTATGGTACAGAACTGTCACTATCAGTTCAGACGCTGCCGTATGGATGGTACACGGCACCCCTGGTCTTTACCAAGGTAATGGCCGAAATGATGATATTCCTTCGAAGGAAGTGAATTTTAGTTATCCCTTCCTTGGACAATTCCCTGATAAGGGTAAGATCCAGGGAACAGTTGGAGGTCGGTGTAGCACTATCTCAGGTAGTGTTGCGGCAGCACGATTGGATTCTCAATATTCCAAAATCGCACCTGGTTCCGACGACGTGTCTTCTGTTCCAATGGATGATCCTGGACAAAGTCCAGAAAAAGGTGTTTCTCCCGGAGGAGAAAGCCAGGGAGTTATCCGAGCTAGTCAGGAACCTCCTAAAACCGAGCCAAGTCTCAGTGCATCAATGCACAAGGGTTCTGGGTAAAATGGTGGCTTCCTACGAAGCAATCCCATTCGGCAGATTCCACGCAAGAACTTTCCAGTGGGACCTGCTGGACAAATGGTCCGGATCGCATCTTCAGATGCATCAGCGGATAACCCTGTCACCAAGGACAAGGGTGTCCCTCCTGTGGTGGTTGCAGAGTGCTCATCTTCTAGAGGGCCGCAGATTCGGCATTCAGGACTGGGTCCTGGTGACCACGGATGCCAGCCTGCGAGGCTGGGGAGCAGTCACACAGGGAAGGAATATCCAGGGCTTATGGTCAAGCCTGGAGACATCACTTCACATAAATATCCTGAAGCTAAGGGACATTTACAATGCTCTAAGCTTAGCAAGACCTCTGCTTCAAGGTCAGCCGGTGTTGATCCAGTCGGACAACATCATGGCAGTCACCCACGTAAATAGACAGGGTGGCACAAGAAGCAGGAGGGCAATGGCAGAAGCTGCAAGGATTCTTCGCTGGGCGGAAAATCATGTGATAGCACTGTCAGCAGTATTCATTCCGGGAGTGGACAACT
This sequence comes from Pseudophryne corroboree, assembly GCF_028390025.1. Classification (NCBI taxonomy): domain Eukaryota; kingdom Metazoa; phylum Chordata; class Amphibia; order Anura; family Myobatrachidae; genus Pseudophryne; species Pseudophryne corroboree. The sequence continues at coordinate 543,692,708 of NC_086446.1, read as the reverse complement.
GGGAAGCAGACTTCCTCAGCACGATCTCCACCCGGGAGAGTGGGGACTTCACCCAGAAGTCTTCCACATGATTAAAAACTCGACAGGTATTGCGCCAGGTCCAGGGACCCTCAGGCAATAAGCTGTAGACGCTCTGGTAACACCGTGGGTGTACCAGTCAGGGTATGTGTTCCCTCCTCTGCCTCTCATACCCAAGGTACTGAGATTGATAAGATGGAGAGGAGTAAGCACTATATTCGTGGTTCCGGATTGGCCAAGAAGGACTTGGTAACCGGAACTTCAAGAGATGCTCACGGAGGATCCGTGGCCTCTACCTCTAAGAAGGGACCTGCTCCAGCAAGGACCCTGTCTGTTCCAAGACTTACCGCGGCTGCGTTTGACGGCATGGCGGTTGAACGCCGGATCCTGAAGGAAAAAAGGCATTCCGGATGAAGTCATCCCTATCCTGATCAAAGCCAGGAAGGATGTAACCGCAAAAACATTATCACCGCAATTGGCGAAAATATGTTGCGTGGTGCGAGGCCAGTAAGGCCCGACGGAGGAAATTCAACTGGGTCGATTCCTACATTTCCTGCAAACAGGAGTGTCTATGGGCCTGAAATTGGGGTCCATTAAGGTTCAAATTTCGGCCCTGTCAATTTTCTTCCAAAAAGAACTAGCTTCAGTCCCTGAAGTTCAGACGTTTGTAAAAGGGGTACTGCATATACAGCCTCCTTTTGTGCCTCCAGTGGCACTTTGGGATCTCAATGTAGTTTTGGGTTCCAAAAGTCACATTGGTTTGAACCACTTAAATCTGTGGAGTTAAAATATCTCACATGGAAAGTGGTCATGCTGTTGGCCCTGGCCTGGGCCAGGCGCGTGTCAGAATTGGCGGCTTTATCCTGAAAAAGCCCTTATCTGATTTTCCATTCGGACAGGGCGGAATTGAGGACTCGTCCTCAGTTTCTCCCCAAGGTGGTTTCAGCGTCTCACCTGAACCAACCTATTGGTGGTGCCTGCGGCTACTAGCGACTTGGAGGCCTCCAAGTTGCTAGACGTTGTCAGTGCCCTGAAAATATATGTTTCCAGGACGGCTGGAGTCAGGAAATCTGATTCGCTGTTTATCCTGTGTGCACCCAACAAGCTGGGTGCTCCTGCTTCTAAGCAGACGATTGCTCGTTGGATTTGTAGTACAATTCAGCTTGCACATTCTGTGGCAGGCCTGCCACAGCCAAAAATCTGTAAATGTCCACTCCACAAGGAAGGTGGGCTCATCTTGGGCGGCTGCCCGAGGGGTCTCGGCTTTACAACTTTGCCGAGCAGCTACTTGGTCAGGAGCAAATACGTTTGTAAAATTCTACAAAATTGATATCCTGGCTGAGGAGGACCTGGAGTTCTCTCATTTGGTGCTGCAGAGTCATCCGCACTCTCCCGCCCGTTTGGGAGCTTTGGTATAATCCCCATGGTCCTTACGGAGTCCCCAGCATCCACTTAGGACGTTAGAGAAAATAAGAATTTACTTACCGATAATTCTATTTCTCATAGTCCGTAGTGGATGCTGGGCGCCCATCCCAAGTGCGGATTGTCTGCAATACTTGTACATAGTTATTGTTACAAAAATCGGGTTATTATTGTTGTGAGCCATCTTTCAGAGGCTCCTCTGTTATCATGCTGTTAACTGGGTTCAGATCACAGGTTATACGGTGTGATTGGTGTGGCTGGTATGTGTCTTACCCGGGATTCAAAATCCTTCCTTATTGTGTACGCTCGTCCGGGCACAGTATCCTAACTGAGGCTTGGAGGAGGGTCATAGGGGGAGGAGCCAGTGCACACCAGATAGTCCTAAAGCTTTCTTTAGATGTGCCCAGTCTCCTGCGGAGCCGCTATTCCCCATGGTCCTTACGGAGTCCCCAGCATCCACTACGGACTATGAGAAATAGAATTATCGGTAAGTAAATTCTTATTTTTTCTGTTCTGTGTCCAGAACCATCCCCAGGAACAGTAGGAGTGTGGTAGGAACCAGCTGTGACTTTGGAATGTATAGAATCCATCCGTGCTGTTGTAGCACTTCCCGAGATAGTGCTACTCCGACCAACAACTGCTCCTTGGACCTCGCCTTTATAAGGAGATCGTCCAAGTACGGGATAATTAAAACTCCCTTTTTTCGAAGGAGTAGCATCATTTCTGCCATTACCTTGGTAAAGACCTTCGGTGCCGTGGACAGTCCAAATGGCAGTGTTTGGAATTGGTAATGGCAATCCTGTACCACAAATCTGAGGTACTCCTGGTGAGGATGGTAAATGGGGACATGTAGGTAAGCATCCTTGATGTCCAGGGATACCATGTAATCCCCCTCCTCCAGGCTTGCAATAACCGCCCTGAGCGATTTCATCTTGAACTTGAATTTTTTTTTATGTATGTGTTCAAGGATTTCAAATTTAACATGGGTCTCACCGAACCGTCCGGTTTCGGTACCACAAACAGTGTGGAATAGTAACCCCGTCCTTGTTGAAGTAGGGGCACCTTGATTATCACCTGCTGGGAATACAGCTTGTGAATTGCCTCTAGCACAGCCTCCCTGCCTGAGGGAGTTGTCGGCAAGGCAGATTTGAGGAAACGGCGGGGGGGGGGGAGACGCCTCGAATTCCAGCTTGTACCCCTGAGATACTACTTGAAGGATCCAGGGATCCACCTGTGAGCGAACCCACTGATCGCTGAAATTTTTGAGGCGGCCCCCCACCGTAAATGGCTACGCCTGTGGAGCCCCCGCGTCATGCGGTGGACTCAAAAGAAGCGGGGGAAGAATTTTAATTCTGGGAACTGGCTGACTGGTGCAGCTTTTTCCCTCTTCCCTCGTCTCTGTGCAGAAAGGAAGCGCCTTTGACCCGCTTGCTTTTCTGAAGCCGAAAGGACCGTACCTGATAATACAGTGCTTTCTTAGGCTGTGAGGAAACCTGAGGTAAAAATTTTTCTTCCCAGCTGTTGCTATAGATACGAGGTCCCAGAGACCATCCCCAAACAATTCCTCACCCTTATAAGGCTCTATGTGCCTTTTAAAGTCAACATCACCTGTCCAGTGTCGGGTCTCTAATACCCTCCTGACAGAATGGACATTGCATTAATTCTGGATGCCAGCCGGCAAAATATCCCTCTGTGCATCCCTCATATATAAGACGACGTCTTTAATATGCTCTTATGTTCGCAAAATAGTATCCCTGTTTGACAGGGTCACAGACCACGCTGCAGCAGCACTATCTGCAGGTCTCAGTCTAGTACCTGAGTGTGTAAATACAGACTTCAGGATAGCCTCCTGCTTTTTATCAGCAGGTACCTTCAAAGTGTCCGTATCCTAAGACGGCAGTGCCACCTTTTTTGACAAACGTGTGAGCACCTTATCCACCCTAGGGGATATCTCCCAGTGTAACTTATCCTCTGGCGGGAAAGGGTACGCCATCAGTAACTTTTTAGAAATTACCAGTTTCTTATCGGGGGAACCCACGCTTTTTCACACTTCATTCACTCATTTGATGGGGGAACAATACACTGCCTGCTTTTTCTCCCCACACATAAAACCCTATTTTAGTGGTACTTGGGTTAATGTCAGAAATGCGTAACACATTTTTTATTGCCGGGATCATGTAACAGATGTTCCTAGTGGATTGTGTATATGTCTCAACCTCGTCGACACTGGAGTCAGACTCCGTGTCGATATCTGTGTCTGCCATCTGAGGGAGCGGGCGTTTTTGAGCCCCTGATGGCCTTTGAGACGCCTGGGCAGGCGCGGCTGAGAAGCCGGCTGTCTCACAGCTGTTACGTCATCCAGCCTTTTATGTAAGGAGTTGACACTGTCAGTTTATACCTTCCACCTATCCATCCACTCTGGTGTCGGCCCCACAGGGGCGACATCACATTTATCGGCATCTGCTCTGCCACCACATAGGCCTCCTCATCAAACGTGTCGACACAGCCGTACCGACACACCGCACACACACAGGGAATGCTCTGACTGAGGACAGGACCCCACACAGCCCTTTGGGGAGACAGAGAGAGAGTATGCCAGCACACACCAGAGCGCTATATAATTTAGGGATTAACACTATATTGAGTGAATTTTTCCCAATAGCTGCTTGTATATAAAATATTGCGCCTAAATTTAGTGCCCCCCCTCTCTTTTTAACCCTTTGAGCCTGCAAACTACAGGGGAGAGCCTGGGGAGCTGTCTTCCAGCTGCACTGTGAAGAGAAAATGGCGCCAGTGTGCTGAGGGATATAGCTCTGCCCCTTTTTCGCGGACTTTTCTCCCGCTTTTTTATGGATTCTGGCAGGGGTATTTATCACATATATAGCCTCTGGGGCTATATATTGTGATATATTTGCCAGCCAAGGTGTTTTTATTGCTGCTCAGGGCGCCCCCCCCCCAGCGCCCTGCACCCTCAGTGACCGGAGTGTGAAGTGTGTATGAGGAGCAATGGCGCACAGCTGCAGTGCGGTGCGCTACCTTGGTGAAGACTGATGTCTTCTGCCGCCGATTTTCCGGACCTCTTCTTGCTTCTGGCTCTGTAAGGGGGACGGCGGCGCGGCTCCGGGAACGAACACCAAGGCCAGTTCCATGCGGTCGATCCCTCTGGAGCTAATGGTGTCCAGTAGCCTAAGAAGCCCAAGCTAGCTGCAAGCAGGTAGGTTCGCTTCTTCTCCCCTTAGTCCCTCGATGCAGTGAGCCTGTTGCCAGCAGGTCTCACTGTAAAATAAAAAACCTAAAATAAACTTTCTTTCTAGGAGCTCAGGAGAGCCCCTAGTGTGCATCCAGCTCGGCTGGACACAGAAATCTAACTGAGGCTTGGAGGAGGGTCATAGTGGGAGGAGCCAGTGCACACCAGGTAGTCTAAAAGCTTTCTTTTAGTTGTGCCCAGTCTCCTGCGGAGCCGCTATTCCCCATGGTCCTTACGGAGTTCCCAGCATCCACTAGGACGTCAGAGAAAAAGGAATGAAACAAGAAAAAAAAATGCAAAAAAGTTGATTTTGGTGCAGTTTGAGTCCATTTGTTTTAACCCCAAAAAGGCCTAGCAATTATTGGCCCAATTACGCTAATTGAAGACTTCCAAATGCGCCTAATTGGTCAATGGGAGGGGGAAGGGGGGGGGGGGGGGGGGGAATTATAGGGGATATTGGCAATGGGTTCTGAAGCAACACCTGGCATTTATCCTTGAGCTAAAGATTTTCCATACCCTCCGGGGTGTGAGCATGAAAAAACACAAATTTCAAGGAATCAATGCAATTTGTTATGAAAATGGCTCACTCGGGCCTACTCGCACCGAACTGGACTTACCCCTTAGAGTGAGTGGTACTGTGTTTGCCTAATGTGGGTTAGGAGTTGAATTTTGCATAATGTGCTAGATGGAGGGCCCAGCTCTCACAAATGGGCGGGATGTACTAAGCGGAAAATGCGGTAGACCCCCTGTTTACCACATTTTCCTGATGTACTATCCTCTGGCTGGCAGGTCAGCGCCGCGGCGGTGTTCGCCAGCTTTAGCTGGCGATAGTCCATAGAAGCCTATGGGCTTCTCTCTGCGGCGCTGTGTGAGGGATCCGATCAGATCCCTCCCAGCATGCCTTGCGGCCACCCCCGTCCCCCTGCGCATGCGCAGACTGACTCCTGGGGCCGAATCCCGGAGGTCAGGCTGCCGCTGTGCATCGCGGAGGACTGCTCTTATCGGAAGTGCTGTCCTCCGCAATGCTGATCGCATATGTGAGTACATATGCGATCAGCATCGCAGGGCGGCGATGTACATTAGTACATCCCGCCCACATATGTTTGGACTGTCCCATTAATCCTTAGGCTGGGTACATACTAAGAGAAATATTGTCCCGTATGTACACCCGATATGTTTGTGTTTGTGAATTATGTCAGTCACAGACATATGTCGGCTGTGCAACATGGCAGATGCTAATATTTTGCAGATATATAGTTAAATCTGCCTGTGTGTATGGGCTACTGACCGACCCATATGCTGGCCACAGCAACCGCTGACAGTGACGTCGCTATTGGTTCTTGTGGCCAGGCATGTCGGGCAGCAGATTGGTAAGTGTGTATGCATGTATTGTTTGTGCAGAATACTTACCAAATCATTAGATCGGTTGGCCCTTAGGCTGGGCGGCCTATCCATCATTCAGGTGTGTACCCCAGCATTACTGTATTGCTTTGGCCGGGGTTTCACTCAGCTGCCTCATTTTTATCTCCAAAATCAGTGTTAGTAGAAATCACCATCGCTCCTTATAATTATCATTATTATTATGCCACCGGCATGCTAAGAAAACATAGATTTGGCTTCAGTAATCCAATTAGAAAATAAGATAGTTAAAAATAGATAAAACATTTTATAAACCTTTCAATTTTAAAATCTTTAAACATCAAAAAATGTTTTAGTTAAAGCAAGGGCCCTCAGAATGGAACATTACCAACCTTAGACAGTCACTTACAATAATGCATTTTTCTTTTGTTGACTACCGGATATCGCCAACCTGAGATAGCTGAGTGCTCCAGTAATGGCCACCACCAGCAATATGTGGCAGTAGCCTTTAATAAACAGAAAAAAGCAGATTATACATATTTTCTATTAATGTGCCTATACAGAGGCTTCCCTCTGTAAAAGTAAGGAGAAGCAAAAACTGTAGGATTAAACTACAATGATTTTTCTAACACTGCTGTCACTGGTGATAACTTTAGGTTTGAGAAAAGCCCCATTGCTAGTGAGCATTAATATATCAACCCCCCTAATTGGGTTGGGTTCATGAGGACGGTCAACGGAGGGGTGTTCTATCTTTAAACATACCGCTTACTTGTATGATTATAATTTATAACACCTACATAGGTAAAATGCTATAAAGAGCATTAAACACTTGTTGGGATCCTGTGGTGTTGACATACTCACTATACCCATAGGGGGAGATTTATCAAACCTTGGAGTTTGCTAATGAGGGAGCTGTATAAAACCTTAGAGCAAGGAGAGAGATAAAGTAGCACCCAATCCGCTCGTAACTGTCATGTTACAGGCTGTGCATGAAAAATAAGTTAGGCGTGGATTTAGACCTGATTGCTGCTGTACGTTTTTGCGCAGCGGGTGATCAAGTACTAACTGCGCATGCATATGCACCGCAATGCACACGCGCATTGGACAACAACAAAGGGCATCGCCGGTCAGCGACGGGATGGTGCGAAAGATCCAAACGCACGGGTGTTCGCAAGGTGACAAGAGGAAGCCGTTTGTGGGTGGTGATTGACCGTTTATTGGGAGTGTCCGGTAAAACACAGACGTGCCCAAGCGTTTTCAGGGAGGGTGTCTCATGTCAGCTCAGGCCCCGATCAGCCTGTTGTGATCGCACTGAAGGAGTAAGTCCTGGGCTGCGCAGAGACTGCACTAAGTGAATTTTTGCCGCTCAGCATACACACAGGCTCGAACACTCCCCCTAGAGGCGGCGACTATCTGAATGCAGGACAGCTAAGTTAGCAGCCCAGCGATCAGGTCTGAATCAACCCCTTTATCTCTTTGCTGTATCTCGTCACGGTTTGATAATCTCATCCAAAGTTTCAACCAATTATCTCCTTACCTAACTGCAATTTACCAAGCACAGCCTGTTAAATGACAGAAGCTGATTGGTTACTCTATCTTTCTCCTACGTCCTAAAGCAGAGGTGGGCAATTATTTCAGCTGGGGGGCCGCTTAACACTTCCAGTGAATGTTCGAGGGCCACACACAAGGGCGGGGACTAATATGAATGACAAATATTTGTAGGAGTAAGTCCTGGGCTGTGCAGAGACTGCACAAAGTAGATTTGTGCAGCTCTGCGTACACATACGATCGTACACTTGCACGGGTGAATTTACACTCCTCCTGGGGGGCGACGACTACCTGAACGCAGGACAGCAAAATTATCAGCACAGTGATCAGGTCTGAATCAGCCCCTTAGTCAGCAGTTGCTGCAAAATGAGACCCGTTATAGGGCCCAATTCAGACCCGGTCGCTGCTGTGTATTTTCGTACAGCGGGTGATTGGGTCTGAACTGCGCATGCATTGCAGTGCGCAGGCACATCGGTCCGCCGCGCTGGGGAGCGTCAGGCAGTGATGGGATGGTGCGAACAAAGCGATCGCACAGGTGATTGACAGGAAGAGGACGTTTGTGGGTGGCAACTGACCGGTTTAGAGGAGTGCACGGAAAAATGCAGGAGGGACCAGGCGTTTGGAGGGAGGGTTTCTGACGTCGGCTCCGGCCCCGATCATCGCACTGGAAGAGTAAGTCCTGGGCTGCGCAGAGACTGGTCAAACTTCTGTTTCTGCAGCTCTCCTGCACATGCGATCGCTCCCCTGCACAGCGATTACCCCCTCCGCCTGTAGGCGGCGACTACCTGATCGTAGCAGTGCAAAAATCACACCCTAGTGATCAGGTCTGAATTAGGCCCATAGTTTCATTTATTTATATATATATATATATATATATATATATATATAACTATAAAAACATAGTATTATATAATATATATATATATATATATATATATATATATATATATATATATATATATATATATATATATATATAACTATAAAAACACACACACCACAATATACATTACACCGCATACGTAGTTTTTTACAGGCAAAATACAAATGTCTAAAAAACACATCCAGTAATAAAAAAATAAAAATAAAAAACTGCTGAAAACAAACAAACAAACAGCATCCTGTGTAATGCTGTTTATCAATCGTATTCACAGCTGGTTACTAGCTCCCCCCACCCGCTTCCCTGAACCCACATAGCAGTCTCAAACTTCCCCTCTCCCTTAAACCCATATAGTAGTCTCTACCCCCCTTCCCCCACCCCTGAACCCATATAGCAGTCACTACCCCCCTTCACCCCCTCCCCTGAACCTATACAGCAGTCTCTACCCCCCTTCCCCTGAACCTTTACAGCAGTCCTCTACCCCCCTCCTCTCCTCCCTCCCTCCCTCCCTCCCTCCTCCTCCTCCTCCTCCTCCTCCTCCTCCTCCTCCTCCTCCTCCCTCCTCCTCCTCCTCCCCCCCTCCGGACCCATATAGCAGCTTTACCTTTGATGTATTTTTTTCACAGTGGCAGATCTGCTGCCCAGATTATCCACCGCCTTCTGCCAGATCCGCTGCGCAGAGCCGCTGCTGCTACCCGCTGCCCTCTGCACGCTCCTGCCGCCCAGCGCTTGATGTCACAGAGGAAATCCCGGTCAGCAGACCGGGTATTTCCTCAGCGGCGCCGCATCTCGGAGCTTCGTAGCGCAATGACAAGCGGCTCAGCCGGGCCGCTTGTCATTGCACAGTGGTATGGGACAGCGGGACAGGCAGAATCGGTTCGCGGGCCGCCCGCATGTAGCCCACCCCTCTCCTAGAGGATGCTGGGAACTCCATAAGGACTATGGGGTATAGACGGGATCCGCAGGAGCTTGGGCACACTAAAAAGACTTTGACTGGGTGTGAACTGGCTCCTCCCTCTATGCCCCTCCCCCAGACCTCAGTTAGACTTTGTGCCCAGGAGTGACTGGACACACACTAGGGGAGCTCTACAGAGTTTCTCTAAAAGACTTTGTTAGGTTTTTTATTTTCAGGGAGACCTGCTGGCTACATGCTCCCTGCATCGTGGGAGTGAGGGGAGAGAAGTCAGACCTACTTCTTAGTTTAAGGGCTCTGCTTCTTAGGCTACTGGACACAATTAGCTCCAGAGGGTTCGATCATTTGGTTCGCCTAGCTGCTTGTTCCCCGAGCCGCGCCGTCAACCCCTCACAGAAGCCAGAAGAAAGAAGCCGGGTGAGTATTGGAAGAAAGAAGATTTCAGTGACGGCAGAAGACTTCAGTAACGGTGGTACAGCGCAGCGGTCGCGCTGCGCTCCATGCTCCCACACACCAACGGCACTCACAGGGTGCAGGGCGCTGGGGGGGAGCGCCCTGGGCAGCAAGTTACTGAAAGTTTTTACCGCTGGCGTAAGTTCATATTCAGTGCCTGGGCACCGTTTACGATACCCCCGCCAGATAATGCAGCGGTCACGCTGCGCGCCATTGCTCCCACACGCCAACGGGTTTTACAAGGGTGCAGGGCGCTAGGGGGGAGCGCCCTGGGCAGCAATATATATACCTTTTTGAGGGTGACAACACGCCTATACAGTATGTAGACGCTGTATAGGGACCCCCGATAGCATACATAAGGCTATATTGTTAGCGGGCTGCAGCGCGCCGAGTAGGGGCGGGGCTTAGCCCTCACTTCAGGTTACAGCGCCATTTTCTACATGTCCCCGCCAAAAGCAATGGAAACAGTGCAGACAGGAGGGGGCACGATGTTTAGTGCTATATAGAAAACAATATAGCACTATTTTTGACAAATGGGCATGTAATCTGTGTGTTATGAATATCTGTGTGTTCCCTGTCGGATACCAACTATAGCTTTAGTCGACATGTGTCGACAGGAGTGAGTGCTCTGTCACTTATGGGGATCACAGTCGGCAACTGCTGTTGGTACTGGATTCTGTAGATGCAGTGTCAACAGGTCGGTAATTGTATACTTGTCAAAAAGTAAACACTGTATGGGAGATACAGTAGTGTGTGGGTGACACTGTCGGCACCAACTGTTATTACTGGGTGTAATTTAACATGCGGTAACTACCTTATATCTGTATATATGTGTATGTATATATATATATATATATATATATATATATATATATATATATATATATATAATATATATATATATATATATAATGTATGGTACGGTTCCATGGGCCTGTAGCTCGAGCACAGACATGGTAGTATAGGTGGGGGAGTGTTGTTGTACTTATTTATGTATACTTCCCTCGGTCCCCTCGGAGTTGCAAGACGGTTATTTTGCCCGGTTACTTCTCCCTGCTGTCGACGAATACTAGTTTTTCTGTCGACCATAATGTTTCCTGGTAGATCCACTACTGGGGCATTCAGTACATGGTCATGTCAGTACATGGTTATACACATTCAGATCACATTACTGTCACTAGGGACCTGACGGGTCCGGACAATCTATCTATCTATATATATATATATATATATATATATATATATATATATATATATATATATATATATATATATATATATATATATATATGAGTTAGGATATGTGTGATATATTGTGTATTACATTATGTATATTCATGAATGCTGAAGTAATAGTATTCCTTTTTTATGTGCTGGTCGGCCGTGACGAGTTGGTCTTCAATCCTCTCAAGGAGTCCGAATGCTTATTCGCTTACCGACGCGGAGAGAATACTGTGGAAGTCAACTCCTGGTCGACACGGGGCCCTGTCACAAAGGATCGTATACAGGAAGCTAAGTGATATTTTATTTCTATGCTTTGAGCTTTTTTGCATTACATGCACATGAGGGAGTGTTTATGTTCGGAAAGGCATCCGATAGAATTAACCTAAAGTGAGTAAGGGTTGTTCTTTCTGTTGGTTCTTCTCTATAATATTGCGGCAGGCTGCTGTACGTATACAGGAGGTGTGGCCGGGGAAATGCTGAGGCTAACTCCGAGAGATTCTGGAGTTTTTCCCTGGGACGGTGTACCGCTGTTTGGGGATTCCTCTGTTCAGTCAATCCCGGGGGATACTTCTGGTAAATCTAATTTCGTGAGTTAGTCTCCTTCACAACGGTTGGTGACGCATTCTTTTGTGGGATGCAGTCGTTTTAACCGGTTCGATACCGTTCTTTTTTTTCCTTTTCTGTGCAGACAGTGGAAGGTGAAAAAGGTAAGAGTTCTGCAGCCTTGTTAGGTTCGCAGAAGCAGATGTAATTTTCTGTTTCTACCATATACATCACATGTCGCGGAGTCTACCTGGCTGGAGGCCACTCTGGTGGGAACTCGTCTACTACTTTTCAGTCAGTCTGGGAATAGACTAGGACCTGTGAGTTAATTATAGAATCCTAAGGGGGACATTCTGGCGTTACAGATGCTTCTCCTCACTGATTTTTCTAATAGATCTTGCCGTTCCCCTCTGGAAGGGGAGGTAGTACGCGACGCCATACCAGAGGTGCGTCAGGTTCAGGGCATTGTCCTGCTGTCCCTGATTAAAAATAAATAAAATAAAAATGCTAGAGGTTAAATGCGTTGTTCTCCGCATTCAGATTACCTGGGTGGATATCCAGGATTGTCTTTGCTTTTTCACCAGAGTGATGGCAGTAGGATGGTATTTTTTCAATAGTAACAGCCATTGTTAGTCTGTACTGGGACACTCTCCTGTTTAAGGCGAGGTCAAGACACAGGTGGTACAAATCGTTGTTTTCTCTCTGACTGTTCTTCAACACAGGGGAGGACTGTTACTCCCAACGTCGCAGACATCGGAGGTGGGTATCAGAGTAGATACGAAATGGTTGAAGTTCTCTGGGTTCCTGTGGAAAGAGGTCTGAGGATCCGGAGTCGGTGACAATCCATCACTATGTTCCGTCGATGAAGAAGATGGGTGCGGCCTAAGAGGCCTTTTTCGGTGAGCAGGTCAAATGCCAGAGTGGGTTTCACTGGGTCACTTAGAAAGGTGGTCCGGGTCTCACCTGCACATGCGCCGAAATATATTCCTAATGGCCAGGATATCGCTCCTGTTGTGTCTGCTCAGTTCTCACCTCCTAGAGGGACAAAGGTACGGATTCCAGGATGAGATCCTGGTGGCCATGCATGCAGATCTCCGAGACTGGGGAGCAGTCCTTGCGAGGGAAGTATTTCCAGATGAAAAGGTCAAGCTGGGAAGCTTGTCTGCAATAAGCTTTCTTGAATTAATAGCTATTTTCAATGAACATATGATTAGTGATCTGCCCGTGTTATTTCTGTCGGGCGTCTTGACAGCAGTGGTGTAAGTAAGCCGCTAGGGCGGAACAAGGAGCAAAGCAGCGATGGCAGAAGCCGAAAAAGTTTTCCGTTGGCTGGAAAGACTGGTAAACGCTATGTTAGCAGTCTTCGTTTCCGGATGTAAACGACGGAGAAATAGATTTCCTCTGCTGACGCGATCTCCATCCGGGAAAAATACAGTCGTCACAGAGAAGTTTTCCCTGAAGTGACAAGTCGTTGAGGAGTGCCTCAATTGGACAGGTTGGCGCCTCGTCGAGAGACCAGGGGGATATTGTTTCAGGTCAGGGGAGACTCAAGCTGTAGCAGTGGACGTCCTCGGGACACCTTGGGTGTTTTCAGTCGGGCTATGTGTCCCCTCCGTTTTCACTCTTCGGAAGGTGATAAATGTAAGAAGAACAAAGGTTCAGGCGATCCTCATTGTTCCGGTCTAACCAAGGAGGGCTTGGTATCCAGTTCTTCAAGATTTGCTAATGGCAAAGCCTTACCACCGTGTTTGGAGACTATGTGTGTCTTGGTGGGAATCCAAGAAGGCTACTACGGAAGACTTTCAGCTGGGTCGTTCTTCTCCATTCTTTGCAAGCAGGTGTGGGTGCAGGCCTAAAGTTAGGCTCCATTTAAGTGCGGTTTTGGCCTTATATATATATATATATTTTCTTTCAAGAAAGAATTGGCAACCTTTCCGGAAGTTCGGACCTTCGTGAAAGGAGTGCTGCACATCCAACCTCCATTTGTGCCCCCGTTGGCACCGTGGGACCTTGACGTGGTGTTGCGTTTCTTGTGTCACACTGTTTGGAACCTTTGTGTTAAAATCTCTCTTTTGAAAAGTGGTCATGATATTGGCTTTGGCATCCGCAAGGCGGGTGTTTGAAGTAGTGGCCTTGTCTCACAAGAGCCTGTTTGATCTTCCGTGTGGATAGAGAGGAATTGACAACTCGGATAATAGTTTTGCCAAATGTGGTTTCTGGGTTTCGCAGAAATCAGCCTATTTTGATGACGTTGGTTACTTACGCATTAGCTGATTCAAAGTCTCTCGATGTAGTCAGGGCTTTGAATATTTCGGTCGCCAATTTGGCTCAGATTGGGGAAACAGAGGCTCGGTTTGTCTGGTATGTTTCCAGCATGATTGGGGCGCCTGTGTCTATGCAGTCTGTTACACGCTGGATCGGTGATACGATTCGGCGTGCTTGTTCTACGGCTGGATTGTCGTTACTGAAGTCGGTGGAGACCCGTTCTACTAGGAAGATGGGTTCTTCTTGGGCGGATGCCCAAGGAGTCTCGGCGGTTCAACTTTGCCGAGCAGCTGCTTGGTCAGGTTCAAACACTTTTGCTATGCTCTACAAGTTTGATACCCTGGCTGATGGGGACCTTTTGTTTGCTCAATCGGTGCTGCAGAGTCGTCCGCACTCTCCCGCCCGGTCTGGAGCTTTGGTATAAACCCCATGGTCCTTATGGAGTCCCCAGCATCCTCTAGGACGTAGGAGAAAATAGGATTTTAATACCTACCGGTAAATCCTCTTCTTAATCCGTAGAGGATGCTGGGTGCCCGTCCCAGTGCGTACTGTATCTGCAGTAATTGGTTATGGTTATGGTGTTTCTTTTCTGTCAGGCTGTTGCTGACGTTGTTCATGCTATGGCATGCGGTGTCTTCTTCTTGGTTGTGTTGACACACAGGTTGTTACATTTTCTCTCAGCATGTGGCTGTGTATTTTTTCATGCCGTTGGCTGGTATTCTATTGAATGCCACGTTTTGCGGTGTGTTCGTGGTGTGAGCTGGTATGACACTCACCGTGTTTAAACAATAAATTCTTTCCTCGAAATGTCCGTCTCTCCTGGGCACAGTTCCTATAACTGAGGTCTGGGGAAGGGGCATAGAGGGAGGAGCCAGTTCACACCCAGTCAAAGTCTTTTTAGTGTGCCCAAGCTCCTGCGGATCCCGTCTATACCCTATGGTCCTTATGGAGTCCCCAGCATCCTCTACGGACTAAGAGAAAAGGATTTACCGGTAGGTATTAAAATCCTATTTTGTCCACTATCTCACTCCAAGATTTGACCCGCCACTCTTAATTGTACTTTCATCGGGATTGAAAAATGTCCAATCCCGGGATACCCGGGTTTGGCTTTTACCTAGGTGGCCGCCCCACCCCGCCCCGCCCGTCCGCACATATAACTCACCATATACTGGGGACGGGTGGGAGGAGAACATCCTGTGAACGCTGCTGGCGGCTCCCACCAGCAGCTGACAGCGCAGCGTGACCTCTCACACTGCACTGGGGACCCGGAAGCAGGAAGCCGGGCAGCGTCTGAGCGTCCTGTGGACGCTCAACGCTGATCCCTCAATCCCCGGGATTGGAGCTTCCAATCCCGGAATTGAATCCCGGCCATTTTTGGGCCTAAATCCCGGGATCCCGCCGATCCCGGGATTGGCCACCATATATGTGACATAGGGGCACCATTGAGGGAGGGTTTTGCTGAGCAATTACTTGAACCCAATATCTATATTAAACTGGTTTGAATTAAACCTTGGTAATCTACGGAAAGCACTGTGCCATTTTTCATAACGACTGCTTCTGAGCATCGTCTTCCCATTGTTTATGACTGTAAGTGTCCTTCAGGTGGCAGGGCAATGTTGCACTACCACCTAGGAAATGTCTTTGCAAAGGGCAAGTATATAGAACTTTTGTGTGGATAAGATCAAAGCAGCTATGATAACGCAACATGGAGGCAAACAATTAGGTATGCAAAGCCTGACATTTAAGGCGTCAGAAATAGAGGAGCAATGTTTTTCTCTGGGCATGCATCTGAATCACACTGCACATAAATCCAAATTTTATATGTAGCCTAGTAGAAGTTCAGATGTGAATGCACAGTGGTAGAAATGAGAGGGGACGTTCCTGGAAGGTGACTGGAAGATAATAGGGGGCTAGCTAAAGAGACGCATGGAGGTGACTAGGTGTGTCGTGACAACATGCAGTTTCTAGTGGTAGTACTCTGCCTGGGGGCTGTAGTATTTACTTAATGACATAACCACGTCTTTCTGCAAAACTCTCGCCCCCTCCCGAGCGGAGTACTATGGAAGCGGGAGGAGCAGGATATATTGCCAGAGAATATACACCTTTGGCAACGAGCCATTATCCTTTGCAATGAGTATTACACTGGGCAATGAGCATTACACCCAGCGCATGAAACCCATGGCAACGAGTAGATAATTTAAAAGTAATTAGAAGCCTTTTTTCTTTTCTTTTTTTCTCCTGTGGCGGCCGAGGTCTGTTGTTGCAGGGTCAAAAACTGAGGTGTAAAGTAGTCTATTCCTGCGAGAGCACACCTATTTTAATGAGGCCACACCTATTTTAGAGAGGCCACGCACCTTCACCAGGAGCACGCACATAAAATGTTGTTTTTTGTTTTTTTCTATGGTGGGGGGCATATTTTTAATGCTCACACTGGGAGCCAAATTGTCTAGAAACAGCCCAGTGTGGAAAGCTGTTCTGTACAAAGACACTACACTATAAACATAGGAGGCCATACTCTGACAGCGAAACTGTACCTGCCATAGGGCTATTGCATGTTTTCATGGTGCAACCAATGATGTGTCTAAAGACACACCGGTCAGTATGTCAACATCTCAGTCCCGGCACAGTGTGCGCCTCAGTCCTTTCACATTCAGACGTACAGATCTCTCCCAGGGAAGGGCTTTGTAGCGGCATTACCATAGAGTAGAAATTGCGAATGTGGCATAAGCCGCAGCAACGTCTTCCCCTGTCTCAGCATCAGCCCCTTTGTGGCATTGCATTAGGATGCATACAGGATGGATTACATCTTTCTTACAACTTTATTCACTCTTGAATTTGAATTTAACTAAATTAGGACAGCCGGGATCCGGAACGATGACTACACGGGCCGCAGGAGAGGTAAGCCGCAGGTGTGTGTGTGGGGAGGGAAGAGTTAGGCTGCCAAGGGGAGGGTTAGGAACACCTGGGGAGAGTTAAGGCCCATACACACTGGCCGATATAGCGGCCGTTCTCTTAAACGGCCGATATATCGCGGGTCCGTCGGCCAGTGTGTACGGCCGATACGTCTGTGAACTCCGTCGTTCACAGACGTATCGCGTCGGTCTCGCAGCACAGCCGACGGCCAATATATCTACCAATATATTGGCGTGTCGCTGTGTGTGTACGGCGGTCGGCCGACCGCCCGTACACATGCTGCGGCGGCCGGCGGTGGTTGACAGCTGAACTGGGCGGGCATGTGTACACGCCCGCCCAGTTCATGACGTTAGTCCCCGACGGATCCGGCAGTGTGTATGCTCAACACACTGCCCGATCTGTCCATAGATATATCTGCAGATCAATTGATCTGCAGATATATCTACTAGTGTGTATGTACCCACCTTTAAGGTTAGGCTGCAGGAGAGGCAGGGTTACGGTTAGTTACCATCGGGGAGGGTTAGGCTGCAGGGTGAGGGAAGGGTTAGGTTTAGGCTGCGGGAAAGATGGGTTAGGTATCAGGGATAGTATTCTAAATTATCCTGGGTCTGTATTTTAATAATCGGGTTGCTGCTGTCAGTATTTTGACAGCCGACATCCCAACCACCAGAATCCCGATACCAATGCCTATAACTGACTGGTTCCTTCTCCCCACAGGGCTACAGGAAAAGCAGCTTGTTGCTGCCTTGAGAGATCACCATGCAGTACAAGAGGGAAACTCATTACGTTTTATTGGTTTCCAGTTATTTTGTGGTTGAAGCAGTAACTTGTCTGTTACTGCTCCAGGCCAGTGTCTCAGGGACAGTTAATATCACTTTGCTGCCTTGGTAATATATTATTATTATTATTATTATTATTATTATTATTATTATTAAGAAAAAAAATGTAATGCTAAGCTCATTACCACATTGATGACAAAAAAAATATTGGGGGTAATTCCAAGTTGATCGCAGCAGGATTTTTGATAGCAACTGGGCAAAACCATGTGCACTGCAGGGGAGGCAGATATAACATGTGCAGAAAGAGTTAGATTTGGATGGGTTATATTGTTTCTGTGCAGGGTAAATGCTGGCTGCTTTATTTTTACACTGCAAATTAGATTGCAGATTGAACACACCACACCCAAATCTAACTCTCTCTGCACATGTTATATCTGCCTCCCCTGCAGTGCACATGGTTTTGCCCAGTTGCTATCAAAAATCCTGCTGCGATCAACTCAGAATTACCCCCATTATTCTGCCAACATTGGGGTTCCTCTTATAAATAGATTTCTGTAATCAGATGAAATGTTATACAACCCCGTGCATTCTGCAAACTTGTAACTCATTATTCTTCCTCACATAGGGCTTCATGCTATAAAAGCATAAAAGCTCTCGATGGTATTTATTTATATTACATGTGTTTTTTGTTACATATATTAAAGACTTACTTAGCTAGTTTTTATTGAGATGTGGGGTATGAGTAGGGGTGGAGGTAACTTAGGGGGTCATTCTGACCTGATCACACGCTGCCGTTCATCACAGCGCAGTGATCAGGTCAGAAGTGCGCATGCTCCGGCACCGACGGCTGTCATTGCCTAGCGATCGCCTCTGCCTGATTGACTTTAATGCCGCCCCCCCCTACCCCCCTTCTCAAGCAGCACAAGCAGTTTAATTCAGAAAAGGCAGGCCAGCAACAAACCAAACAGATGGGACTCGCAGCCTACACGCAGGAACGTAGAACATCGTGTCTAAGGGTTGGTCTATGGCTACGCTGACTGAACACAGCAGTAGTTATGCAGGAGCCATGTATTTGTACTTACGAACTCACAGCTGACAGCAGATACCTACCCCGAAAATGGCCATGACATGCTTGCGGTTTGCCAACTAGTCCCTGTAAACTACCAGCTGATGGCTCCAAACGGTCACTTCCTGTCAATCACTTTGCAATGTAATCGTCACTGTGAGCGGGATTTCAGTGGCACCTTTGTGCATGCGCGTTATGATTGCAGCACATGCGCAGTCTGCCGATAATCGCTCCATTGTACAATAGTTGACCATTGTGTACAAACATGAATTAGGCCCATAGCTAGCCATTATCTCTTGCAGTTTACAGTCATGGTTGCAACATTCTCTTTCTTGAAGCTTTGTGTTGGTGACATCAACGGGGTGTAGTTATGTGACCGGCGGTCACAATACCGATGGCTACATCCCGAACCCTCTAAATTCCGACATAGAGTGGGAATAGAACCTGTGGGGAGCGCCACCGGGCCGGCAGCGAGCCCACAAGGGGCTTTGTGTGTGTGTGTGTGTGTTCCGCCCCCGCTGTCTTTCTGCTGCAGGGATTCAGTGACCGGTACGCTGATCCCTAGTGCTGGCCAAGCTTACCCGACCCACATCAACAAGCATCTGTCCTCAATTTCACAAAAGAAGGCCAGGTGAAAATTTGTCTTCCTTCCCTTACTTCTCCTGTAGTCTAGAATACATGTTGATGTAACTCTTATTGAAAGTTGGTGCTAAAAGCAGGTCAAGGTGCTTATACTACCACAACCAAATATACAAATACATTTAATATAGAAGTGTGTTTCACTGACAGCTTGATTCGGGAGACATTTAAGAATTCATTAGTCATTGATTAAATGAAAATTTATCTGCCTGATTTACTGGCCATGTCTTTCGTTATTATGTTCGTGATAGATGTTCCCTAATAAATGTTATACTGGTATTTCATTTATTTCAGGGTTTATTTCCCTTGCAGTTTCTTCATGTGTGGTTGCTGAACATCTAACAGTTCAAGTTATTTTTTTCCTTTCTTTACTGTTTATTATTCCCAAAATGTTTATTTTTATGCTGGAGCTATAAAAAAATGATCAGTAATCCCCTTTATATTCTGTTTAATGGATGTCATTCTGAGGCACTATACTCACTCTATACAAAGACTGCTTTATTTGTTCAGTATACCTAATATCATTCTCGGTTTCTGTTCTTACACACTATGGGGTATATTTACTAAGATTCGTAATTTCCGAAAATAGGTCAAAGTTCAATCACGAATGACATCGACAGTGTAAAACTGCAACTTTTTGAATTGATTACGATGGATTTACTAAGCTGTCGTATTCGTATTTTTCTTTGCTTCCGATGTCGATGTCATTCGTTTTTTTTTACCTATTTTTACGGCAGTGATTAGCAAAACACTGCCGTTTTTTTTTTACAATCAATCTCGGCCGGATCTGTGTGATCCGTGCTGGGGTTCTTATTTTTTTTTTTTTTAATTAAACAATGTAAAATCCCAAAAAAAAATGCGTGGGGTCCCCCCTCCTAAGCATAACCAGCCTCGGGCTCTTTGAGCCGATCCTGGTTGCAGAAATATGGGGAAAAAATTGACAGGGGTTCCCCCATATTTAAGCAACCAGCATCGGGCTCTGCGCCTGGTCCTGGTTCCAAAAATACGGGGGACAAAAAGAGTACGGGTCCCCCGTATTTTTAAAACCAGCACCGGGCTCCACTAGCTGGACAGATAATGCCACAGCCGGGGGTCACTTTTATACAGTGCCCTGCGGCCGTGGCATAAAAAATCCAACTAGTCACCCCTGGCCGGGGTACCCTGGGGGAGTGGGGACCCCTTCAATCAAGGGGTCCCCCCCCCCCAGCCACCCAAGGGCCAGGGGTGAAGCCCGAGGCTGTCCCCCCCCCCATCCAATGGGCTGCGGATGGGGAGGCTGATAGCCATTTGTGATAATGAAAAGATATTGTTTTTAGTAGCAGTACTACAAGTCCCAGCAAGCCTCCCCCGCATGCTGGTACTTGGAGAACCACAAGTACCAGCATGCGGCGGAAAAACGGGCCCGCTGGTACCTGTAGTACTACCACTAAAAAAATACCCAAAAAAACACAAGACACACACACCGTGAAAGTATAATTTTATTACATACATACACACATACATACATACTTACCTTATGTTCTCACGCAGGTCGGTCCTCTTCTCCAGTAGAATCCAAGGGCTACCTGTTGAAGAAATTCTACTCACCAGATCCATGGGTCCAGGCTCCTCGGCAAATCCAGGGTTAATCCACGTACTTGAATAAATAAAAAAAAAACGATGTCCCGACCACGAACTGAAAGGGGACCCATGTTTGCACATGGGTCACCTTCCCACGAATGCCAGAAACCCACTTTGACTTCTGTCTAAGTGGGTTTCTTCAGCCAATCAGGGAGTGCCACGTTGTAGCACTCTCCTGATCAGCTGTGTGCTGCTGTCCTCACTGACAGGCAGCACACGGCAGTGTTACAATGTAGCGCCTATGCGCTACATTGTAACCAATGATGGGAACTTTCTGCCCTGCGGTTGACCTAAAGTGACGTCACCGCTGAGCAGAAAGTTCCCAGCATTGGTTACAATGGAGCGCATAGGCGCTA
The DNA here is from genome assembly GCF_028390025.1 of Pseudophryne corroboree. Taxonomy (NCBI): domain Eukaryota; kingdom Metazoa; phylum Chordata; class Amphibia; order Anura; family Myobatrachidae; genus Pseudophryne; species Pseudophryne corroboree. Next base: position 543,671,463 of record NC_086446.1, on the reverse strand, counting down.
CATTGTAACACTGCCGTGTGCCGCCTGTCAGTGAGGACAGCAGCACACAGCTGATCAGGAGAGTGCTACAACGTGGCACTCCCTGATTGGCTGAAGAAACCCACTTAGACAGAAGTCAAAGTGGGTTTCTGGCATTCGTGGGAAGGTGACCCATGTGCAAACATGGGTCCCCTTTCAGTTCGTGGTCGGGACACCGTTTTTTTTTATTTATTCAAGTACGTGGATTAACCCTGGATTTGCCGAGGAGCCTGGACCCATGGATCTGGTGAGTAGAATTTCTTCAACAGGTACCCCTTGGATTCTACTGGAGAAGAGGACCGACCTGCGTGAGAACATAAGGTAAGTATGTATGTATGTGTGTATGTATGTAATAAAATTATACTTTCACGGTGTGTGTGTCTTGTGTTTTTTTGGGTATTTTTTTAGTGGTAGTACTACAGGTACCAGCGGGCCCGTTTTTCCGCCGCATGCTGGTACTTGTGGTTCTCCAAGTACCAGCATGCGGGGGAGGCTTGCTGGGACTTGTAGTACTGCTACTAAAAACAATATCTTTTCATTATCACAAATGGCTATCAGCCTCCCCATCCGCAGCCCATTGGATGGGGGGGGGGACAGCCTCGGGCTTCACCCCTGGCCCTTGGGTGGCTGGGGGGGGGGGACCCCTTGATTGAAGGGGTCCCCACTCCCCCAGGGTACCCCGGCCAGGGGTGACTAGTTGGATTTTTGATGCCACGGCCGCAGGGCACTGTATAAAAGTGACCCCCGGCTGTGGCATTATCTGTCCAGCTAGTGGAGCCCGGTGCTGGTTTTAAAAATACGGGGGACCCCTACTCTTTTTGTCCCCCGTATTTTTGGGACCAGGACCAGGCGCAGAGCCCGATGCTGGTTGCTTAAATATGGGGGAACCCCTGTCATTTTTTTCCCCATATTTCTGCAACCAGGATCGGCTCAAAGAGCCCGAGGCTGGTTATGCTTAGGAGGGGGGACCCCACGCAATTTTTTTGGCAAAAATAAGCACTTTCCCACCCCTTCCCACTGATATACATGCACGGATCTCATGGATCCCTGCATGCATCTCAAATCACGGAAAAAAAAAGCAGGTCTGTTTTTTTTAGGACTTTTTTACGAGTTGTAATTTTTCACGGCAGTGTTTTGTGTTTTTTTGCTTTGCACTTCTTAGTAAATGACCGAGATTCATACTTAAACAGCCGCGTTTTGACCGATGGTGTATTCATTCGTAATTTTTTACCTGAACTAGCAAAAAATTACGAATGCCCTCATCACTGCCGTGATTAGTGTTTAGTAAATGACCGAGATTTACCGAGATGACACTTTGATGAAAAAACGGCATCTCGGTCAAAATCGGGAGCTTAGTAAATATACCCCTATATGTGAACAATTATTCAACACCACTTCATTGGCTATAAATGTCTCATGTCATTCTCAGGAAGGAACTAGGGGGGGCAATTCAGACCTGATTGTAGCAGCAAATTTGTTAGCAGATGGGCAAACGATGTGCACTGCATGTGGGGCAGATATAACATGTGCAGAGAGAGTTAGATTTGGGTGGGTTATTTTGTTTCTGTGCAGGGTAAATATTGGCTGCTTTATTTTTACACTGCAATTAAGATTTCAGATTGAACACACCCCACCCAAATCTAACTCTCTCTGCACATGTTACATCTGCCCCCCCCCCCTGCAGTGCACATGGTTTTGCCCAACTGCTAAAAAAAAATTGCTGCTATGATCAGGGGGTCATTCTGACCTGATTGCTCGCTGCAGTTCATCAGGTCAGAACTGCGCCGGCACCGCAGTGCGCCGGTGCGTGGCTGACAGTCGACGGCTGTCGTTGCCTAGCGGTCGCCTCTGCCTGATTGACAGGCAGAGGCGGTCGCTAAGCGGGAGGGAGCTGCACGGCGGCGTTTGGCCGCCGTTTTGTGGACTCGGTCCGGCCAACGCAGCCGCTACAAGCTGGGCAGCGACGAGTAGCTCCCGGCCAGCATGCAAAATCTGCGTTGGCCGGGAGCTACTCCTGAAGTACAAAAGCATCGCCACTGTGCGATGCTTTTGTACTTCTGCGATGGGGCAGGGACTAGCATGCGAGGCGGACTAGCCCTGTGCTGGGCGTCCCCCCGCATGTCAGTGTGACTGATCGTAGCTGTGCTAAATTTAGCACAGCTACGATCAACTTGGAATGACCCCCCCAGGTCTGAATTACCCCCTTCATTCTATACTGTATGTTTGCAACAGCTCTGTATAGAGGGTGTAATGTTTTAGTATAATAATTGTCTATTACGCAAGGGCACGTGCACATGATCGTCTCTCCCCTCTGTATGAGGTATATCATTAACAGAAAGATATTTTTGCTTTGGGGGGGGGGGGGGTGTTTTTATAAAAACATGTTAATATGTCTTGTTACTTTTTTGTTGTTGTGTGGACATTTTAATTTGGTTGTCCAGTATAATAATGAGTCTTTTACTCAGGATAACGTGTCGCCCTCACGTAAGACCAAGTGCTTATTGAAAATATTGACGTTGCTCACTGCTGTGTTTTTGTAATTGTATATGTTTCTATATGCATGATTACTGGATCATGCATATTGTTTCTTTTGAAACTGATTATTATTTTACTTTTTTTAAAATTTAATTTACATGTACTAATCACTGTTTGAGTATATGCATGTTAAATAAATCATGATCTTTTAATAATCTCTTCAATATTTAAAGTATTACTTACTTGTAAGCATTTAAAGTATTTGTTTATTATCTTCTTTCCTCCGATGTTAAGTACAGCACTGTTTTATTTTTGTTTGTTTTTTAAATCCCACCTGAAAATTTCAATGCAAAGTAATTGTAACTGTAAACATCAGACAAAAAGAGAATAAAGTACAGTGTATGTATATATGCGTGTGTTTATTATTTAATTTATATATAATATATAATGACACACACATTAGTATCAAAGACCCAGAATGCACCAGGTCACCTCAGTGTTCACCTCGCCCCCTCTGTGGCCGGTCTCTCCTAATCCCTGCTGCACACCCTCAATGCACTATGGGCCTAATTCAGACCTGATCATAGATGTGCTAAATTTAGCACATCTACGATCAGTTTCACAGACATGCGGGGGGACGCCCAGCACAGGGCTACTCCACCCGGCATGTCGGGCCCTACCTCACCCGCACAGGTAAAAAAGCATAGCACGGCAGGGATGCTTTTGTACCTTACGAGTAGCTCCCTGCCAGCACACCACCTGTGCACTGGCAGGCCGCGTCCCGGGTCACTGTGGCTGCGTGTGACTTCATGCAGCCGACGTGGCCTGCCCCCTCCCAACGGTCCAGACCGCACCCTGCCAATGGCGTTCTAACGCCGTTGGCACGCCCCGCGAACGCCTCTGCGTGTCAATCAGGCAGACGCGATCGCAGCCCTGAGATCGCCCGCTGCGCCCAGATCAGGGGAATTTGAAGGACAAGTCAACACCTTTGAACTCTCTTTGCCATGTTCCTCAAATGGGCTCGGTAGGGAATGCCGGAGGTCAGAATTCCAACCGCGGCATCCTTACGATCAGATAAGTATACTTGCCTTACCCACATGGACCCCTAACCTTACCTCCCCCCGCAGCCTAAACCTAACTCACCTGGGCCGCAGCCTAACCCTAACCCTACTCCTGCAGCTTAAACCTACCTTTTCAGAGTCCCGGCACTTGGTTGTTCACAATCCCGGTGGTTGGGATTCCGACGCCAGGCAGGTGTTCCTATTCGGGATGCTGGTGTCTGCATTCCGAGTAGCAGAGGCGGATTGGCCATAGGGTTTACAGGGAAGATTCCCGGTGGGCCGACGCACCCGTGGGGCCTGTTTTCTTTGAGGACATTTGGTCCTTTTTATAGACATAATGAATAAGATGCAAAATAATTTGCATATATGAAAATAACTTAGCCTGTGATTGCAGATGATCTAGTGTATGCTCTGTCTGCCTGCTTGGCTGACATATAAGATTGAGTGAATAGTGATTGGGATACGGTTGGTGTAATAAGCAAGAAAATATATCTTTCTAAAGATTTATATAGTTTCCTAAATTCTGAAGGTGTATCATATAATGTGCTCATAATATTTAATTTTATTTCCATTATTTACTTCCCCCTTGATGCCGGACATGCCCACTATCTGGAAAGTCTTGGGGGGAGGGTGCTGCTGCCATGGCTAGACCGTACACCTCTGGTGCTGCCCATGTGGGGCCACTAGTACAAATTTCTCTATCGTCCTAGTGGATGCTGGGGTTCCTGAAAGGACCATGGGGAATAGCGGCTCCGCAGGAGACAGGGCACAAAAAGTAAAGCTTTTCCAGATCAGGTGGTGTGCACTGGCTCCTCCCCCCATGACCCTCCTCCAGACTCCAGTTAGATTTTTGTGCCCGGCCGAGAAGGGTGCAATCTAGGTGGCTCTCCTAAAGAGCTGCTTAGAAAAAGTTTAGCTTAGGTTTTTTATTTTACAGTGAGTCCTGCTGGCAACAGGATCACTGCAACGAGGGACTGAGGGGAGAAGAAGTGAACTCACCTGCGTGCAGGATGGATTGGCTTCTTGGCTACTGGACATCAGCTCCAGAGGGACGATCACAGGTACAGCCTGGATGGTCACCGGAGCCGCGCCGCCGGCCCCCTTGCAGATGCTGAAGTCAGAAGAGGTCCAGAATCGGCGGCTGAAGACTCCTGCAGTCTTCTAAAGGTAGCGCACAGCACTGCAGCTGTGCGCCATTTTCCTCTCAGCACACTTCACACGCAGTCACTGAGGGTGCAGGGCGCTGGGGGGGGGGCGCCCTGGGAGGCAAATGTAACCTATATAAAGGCTAAAAATACCTCACATATAGCCCCCAGAGGCTATATGGAGATATTTAACCCCTGCCTGGATTCACTAAATAGCGGGAGACGAGCCCGCCGGAAAAGGGGCGGGGCCTATCTCCTCAGCACACGGCGCCATTTCCTCTCACAGCTCCGCTGGTCAGGACGGCTCCCAGGTCTCTCCCCTGCACTGCACTACAGAAACAGGGTAAAACAGAGAGGGGGGCAAATTTATGGCGATATTTTGATATATATAAAGCAGCTATAAGGGAGCACTTATTATAAGGCTATCCCTGTTATATATAGCGCTTTTGGTGTGTGCTGGCAAACTCTCCCTCTGTCTCCCCAAAGGGCTAGTGGGTCCTGTCTTCGTTAGGAGCATTCCCTGTGTGTCTGCTGTGTGTCGGTACGTGTGTGTCGACATGTATGAGGACGATATTGGTGTGGAGGCGGAGCAATTGCCAAATATGAGGATGTCACCCCCTAGGGAGTCGACACCAGAATGGATGCCTTTATTTATGGAACTACGGGATAGTGTCAACACGCTAAAGCAGTCGTTTGACGACATGAGACGGCCGGACAATCAATTAGTGCCTGTCCAGGCGACTCAAACACCGTCAGGGGCTGTGAAACGCCCTTTGCCTCAGTCGGTCGACACAGACCCAGACACAGGCACTGACTCCAGTGGTGACGAATCAACCGTATTTTCCAGTAGGGCCACACGTTATATGATTTTGGCAATGAAGGAGGCGTTACATTTAGCTGATACTACAGGTACCACTAAACAGGGTATTATGTGGGGTGTGAAAAAACTACCTATAGTTTTTCCTGAATCAGAAGAATTAAATGACGTGTGTAATGAAGCGTGGGTTGCCCCTGATAAAAAGCTGATAATTTCAAAGAAATTATTGGCATTATACCCTTTCCCGCCAGAGGTTAGGGAGCGCTGGGAAACACCTCCTAGGGTGGACAAGGCGCTAACACGCTTATCTAAACAAGTGGCGTTACCCTCTCCTGAGACGGCCGCACTTAAAGATCCATCAGATAGGAGGATGGAAAATATCCAAAAAAGTATATACACACATGCAGGTGTTATACTACGACCAGCTATAGCGACTGCCTGGATGTGCAGTGCTGGGGTAGTTTGGTCAGAGTCCCTGATTGAAAATATTGATACCCTGGACAGGGACAATATTTTACTGTCGTTAGAACAAATAAAGGATGCATTTCTTTATATGCGTGATGCACAGAGGGATATCTGCACACTGGCATCACGGGTAAGTGCTATGTCCATTTCGGCCAGAAGAGCTTTATGGACGCGACAGTGGACAGGCGATGCGGATTCAAAACGACATATGGAAGTTTTGCCGTATAAAGGGGAGGAGTTATTTGGAGTCGGTCTATCAGATTTGGTGGCCACGGCTACAGCCGGGAAATCCACCTTTCTACCTCAAGTCACTCCCCAACAGAAAAAGGCACCGACTTTTCATCCGCAGCCCTTTCGTTCCTTTAAAAATAAGAGAGCAAAGGGCTATTCATATCTGCCACGAGGCAGAGGTCGAGGGAAGAGACAGCAACAGGCAGCTCCTTCCCAGGAACAGAAGCCTTCCCCGGCTTCTACAAAAGCCTCAGCATGACGCTGGGGCTTCTCAAGCGGACTCGGGGACGGTGGGTGGTCGTCTCAAAAATTACAGCGCGCAGTGGGCTCACTCGCAGGTAGATCCCTGGATCCTGCAGATAATATCTCAGGGGTACAGGTTGGAATTAGAGACAGATCCACCTCGCCGTTTCCTGAAGTCTGCTTTACCAACGTCCCCCTCCGAAAGGGAGACGGTTTTGGAAGCCATTCACAAGCTGTACTCTCAGCAGGTGATAGTCAAGGTACCTCTTCTACAACAAGGGAAGGGGTATTATTCCACTCTTTTTGTGGTACCGAAGCCGGATGGCTCGGTAAGGCCTATTCTAAATCTGAAGTCCTTGAACCTGTACATAAAGAAGTTCAAGTTCAAGATGGAGTCACTCAGAGCAGTGATAGCGAACCTGGAAGAGGGGGACTTTATGGTATCCTTGGACATCAAGGATGCGTATCTCCACGTTCCAATTTACCCCTCACACCAGGGGTACCTCAGGTTCGTTGTACAAAACTGTCACTATCAGTTTCAGACGCTGCCGTTCGGATTGTCCACGGCACCTCGGGTCTTTACAAAGGTAATGGCCGAGATGATGATTCTTCTTCGAAGAAAAGGCATATTAATTATCCCATACTTGGACGATCTCCTAATAAGGGCAAGGTCCAGAGAACAGCTAGAGATGGGATTAGCACTGTCTCAAGAAGTGCTAAAACAGCACGGGTGGATTCTGAATATTCCAAAATCCCAGTTAATGCCGACAACTCGTCTGCTGTTCCTAGGGATGATTCTGGACACGGTTCAGAAAAAGGTTTTTCTCCCGGAGGAAAAAGCCAAGGAGTTATCCGAGCTTGTCAGGAACCTCCTAAAACCAGGAAAGGTGTCTGTACATCAATGCACAAGAGTCCTGGGAAAAATGGTGGCTTCTTACGAAGCAATTCCATTCGGCAGATTCCACGCAAGAATTTTCCAAAGGGATCTGTTGGACAAATGGTCAGGGTCGCATCTTCAGATGCACCTGCGGATAACCCTGTCTCCAAGGACAAGGGTGTCTCTTCTGTGGTGGTTGCAGAGTGCTCATCTATTGGAGGGCCGCAGATTCGGCATACAGGATTGGATCCTGGTGACCACGGACGCCAGCCTGAGAGGCTGGGGAGCAGTCACACAAGGAAGAAACTTCCAGGGAGTATGGACGAGCCTGGAAACGTCTCTTCACATAAACATTCTGGAACTAAGAGCAATATACAATGCTCTAAGCCAGGCAGAACCTCTGCTTCAGGGAAAAACGGTGTTGATCCAGTCGGACAACATCACGGCAGTCGCCCATGTGAACAGACAGGGCGGCACAAGAAGCAGGAGTGCAATGGCAGAAGCTGCAAGGATTCTTCGCTGGGCAGAGAATCATGTGATAGCACTGTCAGCAGTGTTCATCCCGGGAGTGGACAACTGGGAAGCAGACTTCCTCAGCAGACACGATCTTCACCCGGGAGAGTGGGGACTTCATCCAGAAGTCTTCCACTTGCTGGTAACCCGTTGGGAAAGACCAATGGTGGACATGATGGCGTCTCGCCTCAACAAAAAACTGGACAGGTATTGCGCCAGGTCAAGAGATCCGCAGGCAATAGCTGTGGACGCGCTGGTAACGCCTTGGGTGTACCAGTCGGTGTATGTGTTTCCTCCTCTGCCTCTCATACCAAAAGTATTGAGAATTATACGGCAAAGAGGCGTAAGGACGATACTAGTGGTTCCGGATTGGCCAAGAAGGACTTGGTACCCGGAACTTCAAGAGATGATCACGGAAGATCCGTGGCCTCTACCTCTAAGGAGGGACTTGCTTCAGCAGGGTCCCTGTCTGTTTCAAGACTTACCGCGGCTGCGTTTGACGGCATGGCGGTTGAACGCCGGATCCTAAAGGAAAAAGGCATGCCGGAAGAAGTCATTCCTACTTTGATTAAAGCAAGGAAGGAAGTAACCGTGCAACATTATCACCGAATTTGGCGAAAATATGTTGCGTGGTGCGAAGATCGGAGTGCTCCGACGGAGGAATTTCAACTGGGTCGATTCCTACATTTCCTGCAATCAGGATTGTCTATGGGTCTCAAATTGGGATCTATTAAGGTTCAAATTTCGGCCCTGTCGATTTTCTTTCAAAAAGAATTGGCTTCAGTCCCTGAAGTCCAGACCTTTGTTAAGGGAGTGCTACATATACAGCCTCCTGTGGTGCCTCCAGTGGCACCGTGGGATCTCAATGTGGTTTTGGACTTTCTAAAATCTCATTGGTTTGAACCACTAAAGAAGGTGGATTTGAAATATCTCACATGGAAAGTGACCATGCTTCTAGCCCTGGCTTCGGCCAGGAGAGTGTCAGAACTGGCAGCTTTATCTTACAAAAGCCCATATCTGATTTTCCATTCGGACAGGGCAGAACTGCGGACTCGTCCGCATTTTCTCCCTAAGGTGGTGTCAGCATTTCATCTGAACCAGCCTATTGTAGTGCCTGCGGCTACAAGTGACTTGGAGGACTCCAAGTTACTGGACGTTGTCAGAGCATTAAAAAAATATATATTGCAAGGACAGCTGGAGTCAGAAAATCTGACTCGTTGTTTATATTGTATGCACCCAACAAGATGGGTGCTCCTGCGTCTAAGCAGACGATTGCTCGTTGGATCTGTAGCACAATCCAACTTGCACATTCTGTGGCAGGCCTGCCACAGCCTAAATCTGTAAAGGCCCACTCCACAAGGAAGGTGGGCTCATCTTGGGCGGCTGCCCGAGGGGTCTCGGCATTACAACTTTGCCGAGCAGCTACGTGGTCAGGGGAGAACACGTTTGTAAAATTTTACAAATTTGATACTCTGGCTAAGGAGGACCTGGAGTTCTCTCATTCGGTGCTGCAGAGTCATCCGCACTCTCCCGCCCGTTTGGGAGCTTTGGTATAATCCCCATGGTCCTTTCAGGAACCCCAGCATCCACTAGGACGATAGAGAAAATAAGATTTTACTTACCGATAAATCTATTTCTCGGAGTCCGTAGTGGATGCTGGGCGCCCATCCCAAGTGCGGATTATCTGCAATAATTGTACATAGTTATTGTTAACTAATTCGGGTTATTGTTGAAGGAAGCCATCTTTCAGAGGCTCCGCTGTTATCATACTGTTAACTGGGTTTAGATCACAAGTTGTACGGTGTGATTGGTGTGGCTGGTATGAGTCTTACCCGGGATTCAAAATCCTCCCTTATTGTGTACGCTCGTCCGGGCACAGTACCTAACTGGAGTCTGGAGGAGGGTCATGGGGGGAGGAGCCAGTGCACACCACCTGATCTGGAAAAGCTTTACTTTTTGTGCCCTGTCTCCTGCGGAGCCGCTATTCCCCATGGTCCTTTCAGGAACCCCAGCATCCACTACGGACTCCGAGAAATAGATTTATCGGTAAGTAAAATCTTATTTTTTCCAGGGCCGCTTTTTGTTCCCTGCCGAGTATTGTCGGTATCCCGGCATTGGTATTTTGACTGCCAGGATCACGACCGCCTGGATCTTGACTGGATTCCCCTCAAACCATTCTTGAACAATTTTTGAGGTGTTGCAGGGCGCAGTATCCTGCTGAAAGAGGACACTGACATTGGGAAATAAAGTTGCCATGAAGAGTTCTATTTGGCTGCAACAATGAAACAAGGCTACATCGAAGGTGCTTTTTGCGGTGGACAGGGTTCAGCATGGGCACTCTGACCAGTGTGTGGCTACTCAGCAAGCTGCGATGTACTGTGTGTTCTGACAACTTTCTGTCACAGCCAGAATTAACTTTTTCAGCAATATCTGCTACAGTAGCTCTTATGTGGAATCTGACCAGACAGGCTAGCCTTTACTCCCCACAGACATCAATGAGGCTTGTGCACCCATGACTCCATCACTGGTTCACCGCCTGTTCTTCTATTGGACCACTTTTGGTAGGTACTACTGCATACCGGGAACACCCCACCTGCAGTTTTGGAGTTGCTCCGACCCAGTCGCTTAGCCATCACAATTTGGCCCTTGTCAAAGTTGCTCAGACACTATGCTTGTCCATCTTTCCTGCTTCCAGCACATCATCTTCAAGAATTGACTGTTTACTTGCTGCCTAATATATCCCACCCTTTGTAAGGTGCCATTGTAAGGGGATAATCAATGTTATTCACCTAATCTGTCTGTGGTTTTAATGTTGTGGCTGATGGGGTGAGGGTGGGGGTGGGGAAGGGGGGGGATTAATAAATAAATATATAATTCAATTAAGAGTTGCACTCGCCAGTCTTGCAAAGCAGTAACAAATCTTTTTTTTAGTAAACTGTCATCATTAAACAGGATCAACATTTCTGTCCTATCCCTTTGTTTGTATTGAACTATATGGATACTGGTATTCCAGCCTTTTTTGGATTGCTACCCCAGCATAATGGATAATTATGCGTGAGTGTGGACCTGTTGCAGCATCTATCTATCTATCTATCTATCTATCTATCTATCTATCTATCTATCTATCTATCTATCTATCTATCTATCTATCTATCTCTATAAATCCCATATATACTAGAGATGTGTGGTTCGGTTTTCCTGGAAAATGAACACATTGAACTTAGGGGTTCCGAGTCGAATCGAGTTCCTGCTCAGGTCTGTTGTCAGTTCGAAACTCTGATTTAAAAACCAAACTCTGGTTTTGAACTGCATGTGAACGGGTCCAAATTACACGATTTTAGCTGTTTTTTTATTTTATTTTGGGTTGTTAGTTTTTTTTTTATCAATGTTTGTTTATTGATTTATTTATTTTTTAATTGATATTTAAAGGAATGCAGAACCAGTCCAAACACCAAATTAAAACCAAAACACTTGAGGGTGGTTTTGCCAAAACCAATTCATGATGATGAATTCGAACCAAAACCAAAAATCGGGGTCCACATGGTATCTGGTCTATAGATCCTCACTAAAAAGGTCTGTAGTCAATAGGTCAACCACTACTGGTAGACATGCATTAGGTCGACAGGGTCAAACGATCAACATGACACTGTTCGACACAAGTTTTTGGTTTTAATATATTTATTTTTTACTTTTTTATACTTTACCACACATGTGGATTACAATTGGGAATAGTAACCTGTGCCGAGCGCGGAATACATTTGTTACCGGTGGGCGGGATGCCAGCTGTCAAGATCCCGACAGCGGCATCCCGTCCGCCAGAATGCCGGCAGCGGGGTGAGCGGTACGAGTCACCTTGCGGGCTCGCCACGCTGCACTCGCCACAGGTTATATTCTCACTCCGCGAGTGTTGTGGACACCCACGAGTGCGAATAGTCCCTGCGCACTGGGATTCTGGCGTTTGTATCCTGACCGCCGTCAAATTAATTACATCCCCCGAGCATAGCTCTGAGTGGAATAAATGTTTAATGTACAATGTTACATGGCTTGAATATAATCCCATACTTCAGCATTTCAAGAAATGTAACATAATTCTGTATTTACAATTTTGAGGCTGCGGGTTTAAAGTTTCCTTCAGTCCTTCAATTCCTTAATGGTATCACAGTATAGGATATGGTGCATAAATTCTTGAGGATGCTACCACGAATTGCATTAAAGACTTATGCATGGACAAATTTCCAATATGTACTCCTCAATACCTGCTCTTATTCTGTATATAAGGATAACTGCCCAGTATCACTATGCCTAATTTAATTCTCAGTATGTGTTCTTCTTCTGTTTGTATGGACATCTGTACAGTAAGTTGAACATACAGATAAGGCCAATAGCATTTGCCTACTTACCGGTACTATTCCATTATGTATAGCTGTGATTAATATTGGTTTTCACTTCTCTGCAGGGTGGCACTCTGTGCCTGGCATGGCCGGGGGGATGTGTGTGACTCTGTTGCTCCTGCTCAGTGTAGTCCCTGCAGGGAGCAGGAAGAGCTGGAGGAGACGTGGGCAACAGTTTGTACCCAGCAGCCGTGAGCGAACGGAAGGGGGTGGAGAGAGCTTCCCATTGGATTTTACTGCTGTAGAAGGAAATATGGACAATTTCATGGCCCAGATAAAGAGCCTGGCACAGTCATTGTACCCATGTTCTGCACAACGTCTGGATGAGGAGATGAAATTGCACCTTCTGATCAATCAGTCCATCACCTGCAATGATGGGAGTCCAGCTGGGTAAGTGACCAATACAAAGTGTCAGGAGAGATTAGGTGAAATCATTAGTGATATACAGTAGAGCTGTCCAACTGCACCCTTGAAGGCTGGTTCTAGCCCTCCAATGGCCATATAGTTAGAGCCCATTTTCCTGTATCAACTTAGTGGTCATTAGGTACACCTACCTGTACACCTGTTTGTTAATGCAAATAGCTAAATAAGCCAATCATGTGCATACAAGCATGGAGGCAGTCAAGAGTTTCCGTTGTTGTTCAAACCAAACACCAGAATGACCTAAAATAAATTTTAATGTCAGAGTACATTAAATATCATAAAAACTGCTGGTCATCTGGGATCTTAATGTACAACAGTCTATAGAGATTACATAGAATGATGTACAAAACAAATGAAAAACAAAAACCCATTTAGTGAGTGGCAGTTCTGTGGATGAAAAATGCCTTGTTAATGTGATTAGGTCAGAGGATAATATTAGATTAGTGGTTTGGGAAAAGTTTTCTTGGTAAACATTAGGCCTCTAAAAACCAATTGTTTAAATACCATAGTCTACCTCAGTATTGTTGCTGTGAATTACTTTATACAGTAGTTGCAGCCTACACACCTTTTAGTGGCTATTTCCAGCAGGATAACACCCAATGGGGCAGATGTATTAAGCCTGAAGAAGTGATAAAGAAGTGATAAATCAGTGATAAGTGCAAGGTGATAACGCACCAGCCAATCAGCTCCTAACTGTAATTTTACATATTGGAGCTGATTGGCTGGTGCATTATCACCTTGCACTTATCACTGCTTTATCACTTCTCCAGGCTTAATACATCTGCTCTATGGTTATAAAGCACACATCCTCACAGTCTGGTTCCACATACGTGACAATGGGGGAGATGTATTAAGCAGTGAAAAGAGCGGCCAGTGGAGAAGTTGCCCATGGCAACCAATCACCATTGAAGTAACATTTATTACTTGCATACTATAAAATTATACAGAGCAACTGATTGGTTGCTATGGGCAACTTCTCCACTGTCTCACTTCTCCACTCTTTTCACTGCTTAGTACATCTACCCCTATGAGTTCCGTGTACTCCAGTGGCCTCCACTGTTACCAGAACTCAGTACAATAGAGCATCTTTGGGATGGGGTACAAAATAAGATGCAGTATGAATGTGCAGCTGACAACTCTGCAACAACGGTGAGATTGTAGTACGCTCATAAGGACCACAGTCTCTAGGGAATGTTATCAGCACCTCTTTGAATCTGTGCCATTAGAAATCAGGCTGTTTAGGGGCAAAATATATGGGGGGGGGGGGATTCATGTCCTAGAAATAGTTCCTAATAAAGTGGCCACTGAGTGTACTTTCAACACGTTCATATTTCCACCCACGCACATCATTGTTTTAAATGAAATTGCGTAATGTGATTATATGTTTTGTGCACAAAACGTATTTGGCCAGAAGTGGGATTAAAACTAGCCAAATGAAAGCTGTGTGTGTGGGATGCATAGGACCTCTGTCTCTATTCCATATCTACACACAGAAAGACTTCAAAGCAACTACTTATTCCAGTATGCAACCTCTTTCCTTTGATAGCTGTCCATCGCCTCCTTCGTGCTGCCATCACCACAGACTCTAACTCCTTCTCATGTTTACTTTCTAGTTACTACCTAAAAGAGTCCAAAGGCAGCCGTCGGTGGCTCGTCTTCTTGGAAGGTAAACCTTCATTTTTATTTTTCCTCTTTGCTGAAGATTGTGGGCCTTCTTCCTAAACTAAGGAAAAGAAAATAAACTGAGCTTGCGGTGGCAAGTTGTAAAAACACAATTTGCTTCCAAAACAGGTTCTTGAATGAAGTGACATGTTACTGTGACCAGGGGTCAAAGGTCAGGACCTCACTGGGAAAGGACATGAGTATGACTGCTGAGCTGATTTTACTGCGCATGATTGTGTTTTCTGGCTCACCCATGTTCACGTGGAAGCTGCCTACTGTTTCTTTTAAATTGAAACATACTTAGGTTTATTTCATTTCTCATCAGCGAAGTTTGTTTTTGTTTTTTTTATTAAGTAAATGTTCAGTGATTTACCCAATTATTAATGAATATGCTTAGAGTATTTACCTACATCATTTCTATTTAAAATGGACACTCAATATGCCATTCCCACCAATCAATTAACATGAAATAGAATTCAAAGCCTCCACTGAAACCGTAGCACTTCTATCTATCTATCTATCTATCTATCTATCTATCTATCTATCTATCTATCTATCTATCTATCTATCTATCTATCTATCCGAACACTCGCAGGGGCAGATGTACCAAGCCTTGGAGATATATAAAGGGGTCTATGTAGTAAGCCTTGGAGAGAGAGAGACAAAGTGGGTGGAGATAAAGTACCAACCAACTGCTTCTAACAGCGTGTAGCATGACAGTTAGGAGCTGATTGACTGGTATTTTATCTCTGTCTACTTTATTTCTATCCAAGGATAAGTACATCTGCACCTCAATACTGCTATATAATGCAGTTCTTTTTGTACATTATGATTATACTGTGCTATCTTGTACACCACAGATATTACAACGGGTGGTCTTCAGGTTGCCGACTGTCGGGATCCCGGCACACAGTATACCGGCGCCGGAATCCCGGCAGCCGGCATACCGACAGATATTCTCCCTCGTGGGGGTCCACGACCCCCCTGGAGGGAGAATAAATAGCATGGCGCGCCACCGTGCCCGCAGCGTGGCGAGCGCAGCAAGCCCGCAAGGGGCTCATTTGCGCTCGCCACACTGTCGGGCTCCCGGCGTCGGTATGCTGTTCACCAGGAGCCCGGCCGTCGGCATACCATACTACACCCATTACAACATGTCCCCTTTGCTAAAGGCCAGTACTGACGAGAAGATGTGTGCTGAGCGATCTATCAGTGACCGCTCAGCACACATCTCTCCCCCCACTCAGTACAGCGCGATGTGTGCTGAGCGAGGGGGGGCCACTCATTTTACCCAGCGGTGAAATGAGCGACCTGCTAGATTGTGCCTGCATGCAGGACAATCTAGCACCGGCGATAGCGACGCTCAGGAACACGCATCGCTATCGGTGTCGGGGATACAGACTGAGAGATCAGTGCTTAACCTCTAAGCAATCTAGTCAGATTGCTTAGAATGTAAGCACTGATCTCTCCGTGTGTACCCACCTTTAGTGTGCTTTTATTGTGCAAATAATTTTTCTCTTTCTTTATCTCTGCTGAGTGTGATCAGAAGTTTAATCTTTGCTGTTAATTCTGTATTTGAAATAAATGCTTAGGTGTTAGTTTATTCATATGCCAGATGATTATCTTGTATCATGCAGTAAATGCAAATAGCGGCTTACGTATGACTGTACCAAGTGGGAGAGTTGTACCCAGCATGACCCCAATTCACTCTGCACATAAAATGAAAATGCTTTAATGTAATCCCCGAACATGAGCAGATATGCACCAACTTAGTGTAACTCCCTCATACATTAGGTTTCTAGAAGTCTTATATACTCATACCCTCCAACTGTACCTTTTTGGCCGGTACAGTACAATTTTTTTTTTCTGGTCTGTACCTGCCAAAAAGGGCTTTGTACCGGTTTTCAGCTTCTCCCTTGTCCTATACATTCCTATGGCAGCACTGCATGGTCACGCCCCCTTGCCCGTGGCCACACCCATTTCTGGAATTTTTAATGATGTTGAATGGTATGTATTCTGTGACCTCCTCACCCCCAAATTAATGTAAATCGAGCCATGAGAAACACAAACATATGTAATTAAGGGGAAATGTACCAAACCTTCCAAAGAGAACCCCTGGAGAACTTGTCCATAGTGACCAATTAGCTTCTACCTATCACTTGTTGTACATTCTATAAAATGAAAGCTAGAAGCTTATTGGGTACTATGTGAAACTTCTTCACCTGTCCTCTTTAGAAGGTTTGGTACATCTCCTCCCGAGACTTTGCTTTTGGAACTGCTGTCATAGGCAAACGCAGGGGGGGGGGGGGGGGGGGGGGGTTTCCAGTTACCCAGAAACCCCCCTCCTCTTAGCCAGTAATTCAAACGAAGACAGCATTAAAAGTAGTATATAATACGATTACTTGAGACTGCAGCCACATCATGCAGTTTAAGGGGCAGAGCAGAGCTGCTGCACATGCCCAGTGGTAGCAGCTTCTTCTACCAAGTTTGCTGTGTGTGTGGATCTCAGTGCTCCATCTATGCACTGGACCAGAGAGTAGCTGCCAGGAGGAAAAGACAGGCACCTTACCATGAGGTGGAAGAATGTGAGTTTAGGAAGTGCAGTTCTGTCTCTTACTGATTCTGTTACGTTTGTGTATTTATGTATTTATTTATTATGGGAGGTTTAACCTTTTACAGTATCCCCTGTATAAAAAGACCAACGTGTACATTAATGTCCAGGGTTTGCACTAGGTTCCCCCACACTCCCACCCTTGATCCAATGTTCCACAGAGTGGGAGATTGTGGATTACATTTGTAAACCCCTCTCTAAAAATCCTGTATTTGCCACTGGCCGTGATGGAGATGGGGGGGGGAGAGAGAGGGGGCTGTGGCTTGAATGAGGTGGTAGGCAGGGGTGATTTCCAAGAGCTGAGTTACTGATAGGATGGGGACTGGTAGAGAAGAGGGAGAATCTATCTTGGGAGGGTCTGTGGGCTCTATTCTCCCCTAATTACTATCTTCCTATTGTTAGGGGGCTGGTACTGTATCAGCCGTGAGAACTGTGATATGCGATACGATACCATGAGGAGACTCATGAGCTCTAAGGGATGGCCAGCCACTAAAACAGGTGAGGAGTGAGATAATGCTGTGTTGTGTGACCTTGATTCATCATTCCATGTATAAATATACTTTCTCTAACGTCCTAGTGGATGCTGGGACTCCGTCAGGACCATGGGGAATAGCGGGCTCCGCAGGAGACAGGGCACATCTAAAAAAGCTTTTAGGTCACATGGTGCGTACTGGCTCCTCCCCCTATGACCCTCCTCCAAGCCTCAGTTAGGTTTTTGTGCCCGTCCGAGAGGGTGCAATCTAGGTGGCTCTCCTAAAGAGCTGTTTAGAAAAGTTTTTTTTTAGGTTTCAATCTCAGTGATTCCTGCTGGCAACAGGATCACTGCATCGAGGGACTTAGGGGAGAGATTTCCAACTCACCTGCGTGCAGGATGGATTGGAGTCTTAGGCTACTGGACACTTAGCTCCAGAGGGAGTCGGAACACAGGTCAGCCTGGGGTTCGTCCCGGAGCCGCGCCGCCGATCCCCCTTACAGACGCTGAAGAGACGGCAGAACGGAGGTCCGGAAAGCAGGCGGCAGAAGACTCCTCAGTCTTCTTGAAGGTAGCGCACAGCACGGCAGCTGTGCGCCATTGTTGTCACACGGCTCACTGACTCAGTCACGGAGGGTGCAGGGCGCTGCTGGGGGCGCCCTGGGCAGCAATATAATTACCTTTAGTGGCAAAATAAATACATCACATATAGCCATTAAGGCTATATGTATGTATTTTAACCCAGGCCAGTTTCTTAAAAACCGGGGAAAAGCCCGCCGAAAAAGGGGCGGAGCTTATTCTCCTCAGCACTCAGCGCCATTTTCCTGCTCCGCTCCGCTGGTGAGGAAGGCTCCCAGGTCTCTCCCCTGCACTGCACTACAGAAACAGGGTAACAAAGAGAAGGGGGGCATAAATTGGCGATATTTATATATTAAGAGCGCATATATAGTAAACAACACCTTCTAGGGTTGTTTATATACATTTATAGCGCTTTTGGTGTGTGCTGGCAAACTCTCCCTCTGTCTCCCCAAAGGGCTAGGGGGTCCTGTCTTCGATTAGAGCATTCCCTGTGTGGCTGCTGTGTGTCGGTACGTGTGTGTCGACATGTATGAGGACGATGTTGGTGTGGAGGCAGAGCAATTGCCGATGATGGTAATGTCACCCCCTAGGGAGTCGACACCGGAATGGATGGCTTTAGTTATGGAATTACGTGATAATGTCAGCACATTACAAAAGTCAGTTGACGAAATAGACGCCCGGCAAACCAGTTAGTACCGGTTCAGGCGTCTCAGACACCGTCAGGGGCTGTAAAACGTCCTTTACCTCAGTCAGTCGACACGGGTACCGACACAGATGAATCTAGTGTCGACGGTGAAGAAACAAACGTATTTTCCAATAGGGCCACACGTTATATGATCACGGCAATGAAGGAGGCTTTGCAGATCTCTGATACTGCTGGTACCTCAAAAAGGGGTATTATGTGGGGGGTGAAAAAACTACCTGTATTTTTTCCAGAATCAGAGGAATTGAATGACGTGTGTGATGAAGCGTGGGTTAACCCCGATAGAAAACTGCTAATTTCCAAGAAGTTATTGGCATTATACCCTTTCCCACCAGAGGTTAGGGCGCGCTGGGAAACACCCCCTAGGGTGGATAAGGCGCTCACACGTTTATCAAAGCAAGTGGCGTTGCCGTCTCCTGATACGGCCGCCCTCAAGGATCCAGCAGATAGGAGGCTGGAAACTACACTGAAGAGTATATACACACATACTGGTGTTATACTGCGACCGGCAATAGCCTCAGCCTGGATGTGCAGTGCTGGGGTAGTGTGGTTGGATTCTCTGACTGAAAATATTGATACCCTGGATAGGGACAGTATTTTATTGACTCTAGAGCAATTAAAGGATGCTTTCCTTTATATGCGAGATGCTCAGAGGGATGTTTGTACTCTAGCATCAAGAGTAAGCGCGATGTCCATATCTGCCAGAAGAAGTTTATGGACGCGACAGTGGTCAGGTGATGCGGATTCCAAGAGGCATATGGAAGTATTGCCATATAAAGGAGAGGAATTGTTTGGGGTCGGTCTTTCGGACCTGGTGGCCACGGCAACTGCCGGCAAATCCACTTTTTTACCTCAGACCCCCTCCCAACAGAAAAAGACACCGTCTTTTCAGCCGCAGTCCTTTCGCTCCTATAAAAAGCGACCAAAAGGACAGTCTTATCTGCCGCGAGGCAGAGGAAAGGGTAAGAAAGGGCAGCAAGCAGCCCCTGCCCAGGAACAGAAGCCCGCCCCGGCTTCTACAAAGCCATCAGCATGACGCTGGGGCTTTACAAGCGGACTCAGGAACGGTGGGGGGTCGACTCAAGATTTTCAGCAATCAATGGGTTCACTCACAAGTGGACCCGTGGGTCCTGCAGATAGTATCTCAGGGTTACATGCTGGAGTTCGAAAGGTCTCCCCCTCGCCGGTTCCTAAAGTCTGCTTTACCAACGTCTCCCTCAGAAAGGACGTCGGTTTTGGAAGCCATTCACAAGCTGTATTCTCAGCAGGTGATAGTCAAGGTACCCCTCCTACAACAGGGAAAGGGGTATTATTCCACACTATTTGTGGTACCGAAACCGGACGGTTCGGTAAGGCCTATTCTAAATCTGAAATCCTTGAACCTGTACATAAAGAAATTCAAGTTCAAGATGGAGTCACTCAGAGCAGTGATAGCGAATCTGGAAGAAGGAGACTTCATGGTGTCCTTGGACATAAAAGATGCTTATCTACATGTCCCGATTTACCCCTCACACCAAGGGTATCTCAGGTTCGTGATACAAGACTGTCATTATCAGTTTCAAACGCTGCCGTTTGGGTTGTCCACGGCCCCTCGGGTCTTTACCAAGGTAATGACCGAAATGATGGTTCTTCTACGAAGAAAAGGCGTATTAATTATCCCTTACTTGGACGATCTCCTGATAAGGGCAAAGTCCAGAGAACAGCTGGAAGTCGGTGTAGCGCTAACACAAGTAGTGCTTCAGCAACACGGGTGGATTCTAAATCTTCCAAAATCTCAATTGACCCCGACAACACATCTGCTGTTCCTGGGCATGATTCTGGACACGGTTCAGAAAAAGGTATTTCTCCCGGAAGAGAAAGCAAGGGAGTTATCCGAACTTGTCAAGAACCTCCTAAAACCAGGAACTGTGTCAGTACATCAATGCACAAGAGTCCTGGGAAAGATGGTGGCTTCGTACGAAGCGATTCCATTCGGCAGATTCCATGCACGAACATTTCAGTGGGATCTGCTGGACAAATGGTCCGGATCGCATCTGCACATGCATCAGCGGATAACACTGTCACCGAGAACAAGGTTGTCTCTCCTGTGGTGGTTGCAGACTGCCCATCTGTTAGTGGGCCGCAGATTCGGCATACAGGACTGGGTCCTGGTGACTACGGATGCCAGCCTACGAGGTTGGGGAGCAGTCACAAAGGGAAGAAACTTCCAGGGCGTGTGGTCAAACCTGGAGACGTCTCTTCACATAAATATACTGGAGCTAAGAGCGATCTACAATGCTCTAAGCCTGGCAAAATCGCTGCTTCAGGGTCAGCCGGTGTTGATCCAGTCCGACAACATCACGGCAGTCGCCCACGTAAACCGACAAGGCGGCACGAGAAGCAGGAGTGCAATGGCTAGAAGCTGCAAGGATTCTGCGCTGGGCGGAGAATCATGTCGTAGCACTGTCAGCAGTGTTCATCCCGGGAGTGGACAACTGGGAAGCAGATTTCCTCAGCAGACACGACCTTCACCCGGGAGAGTGGGGACTTCATCCAGAAGTTTTCCACATGATTGTGAACCGTTGGGAAAAACCAAAGGTGGACATGATGGCGTCTCGCCTCAACAAAAAATTGGACAGGTATTGCGCCAGGTCAAGAGACCCTCAGGCAATAGCTGTGGACGCTCTGGTAACACCGTGGGTGTACCAGTCAGTGTATGTGTTCCCTCCTCTGCCTCTCATACCAAAGGTACTGAGAATTATACGGAAAAGAGGAGTAAGAACAATACTGGTAGCTCCGGACTGGCCAAGAAGAACTTGGTATCCGAAACTTCAAGAGATGCTCACGGAGGATCCGTGGCCTCTACCTCTAAGAAGGGATCTGCTTCAGCAGGGACCTTGTATGTTCCAAGACTTACCGCGGCTGCGTTTGACGGCATGGCGGTTGAATGCCGGATTCTAAAAGAGAAGGGCATTCCTGAGGAAGTTATTCCTACTTTAATTAAAGCCAGGAAAGAAGTGACCGCACAACATTATCACCGCATTTGGAGAAAATATGTTGCGTGGTGTGAGGCCAAGAAGGCTCCAACGGAAGAATTTCAATTGGGTCGATTCTTACATTTCCTGCAAGCAGGATTGTCTATGGGCCTCAAATTGGGGTCCATTAAAGTTAAAATTTCGGCCTTATCAATTTTCTTCCAGAAGGAATTGGCGTCAGTGCCTGAAGTACAAACTTTTGTCAAAGGTGTACTACATATACAACCCCCAATAGTGCCTCCAGTGGCACCGTGGGATTTGAACGTGGTTCTAAATTTTCTCAAATCTCATTGGTTTGAGCCTTTAAAATCGGTAGATTTAAAATACCTTACATGGAAGGTAACCATGCTGTTGGCCCTGGCTTCAGCCAGGAGAGTTTCGGAGTTGGCAGCTTTGTCATACAAAAGCCCATATCTGATATTCCATTCGGACAGGACAGAATTGAGGACACGTCCTCAATTTCTCCCTAAGGTGGTTTCGGCATTTCACTTGAACCAGCCTATTGTGGTGCCTGCGGCTACTAGCGACTTGGAGGACTCCAAGTTACTGGACGTTGTCAGAGCATTAAAAATATATAATTCAAGGACAGCTGGAGTCAGAAAATCTGACTCGTTGTTTACATTGTATGCACCCAACAAGTTGGGTGCTCCTGCGTCTAAACAGACGATTGCACGTTGGATATGTAGTACAATCCAACTTGCACATTCTGTGGCAGGCCTGCCACAGCTTAAATCTGTAAAGGCCCATTCCACAAGGAAAGTGGGCTCATCCTGGGCGGCTGCCTGAGGAGTCTCGGCATTACAACTTTGCCGAGCAGCTACGTGGTCAGGGGAGAACACGTTTGTAAAATTTTACAAATTTGATACTCTGGCTAAAGAGGACCTGGAGTTCTCTCATTCGGTGCTGCAGAGTCATCCGCACTCTCCCGCCCGTTTGGGAGCTTTGGTATAATCCCCATGGTCCTGACGGAGTCCCAGCATCCACTAGGACGTTAGAGAAAATAAGAATTTACTTACCGATAATTCTATTTCTCATAGTCCGTAGTGGATGCTGGGCGCCCATCCCAAGTGCGGATTGTCTGCAATGCTTGTACATAGTTATTGTTACAAAAATCGGGTTATTACTGTTGTTGTGAGCCATCTGTTCAGAGGCTACTTCGTTTGTGTTATCATACTGTTAACTGGGTTCAGATCACAAGTTGTACGGTGTGATTGGTGTGGCTGGTATGAGTCTTACCCGGGATTCAAGATCCTTCCTTATTGTGTACGCTCGTCCGGGCACAGTACCTAACTGAGGCTTGGAGGAGGGTCATAGGGGGAGGAGCCAGTACGCACCATGTGACCTAAAAGCTTTTTTAGATGTGCCCTGTCTCCTGCGGAGCCCGCTATTCCCCATGGTCCTGACGGAGTCCCAGCATCCACTACGGACTATGAGAAATAGAATTATCGGTAAGTAAATTCTTATTTTCCTCTCTTCGTAACGTGCCTCTTCTGTGCTTTGTACTTACAATCTAATTCTGTAATATAATCTCCATCATCAATATGTCATGGGAATATCATGCATGCAAGTTTCTGACTGTGCCACATATGTGTTTGTGTCAAATTTCATTTCATATTTCAGCTTCAGGGATTTTGTCAACTCAGCCAGAGGAGAATCCACATTGGTGGAATGCTAACATGGTGTAAGTAATGCCTGCACCTTGTCCATCTTATTGCATTAGTAATTAGTCACAAGACCTGTGTTGTGTGTGCTCATCACTTTCTTACTTTTCTCTGCAGATTCATTCCATACTGTTCCAGTGATGTCTGGAGCGGAGCATTACCCAAATCAGAGAAAAGTAAGTAAACATGAATAGAACATTAAGCTGACACTGAAGGGCAGATTTATTGAAGGCCTTATTACCAGGGAAAATGGGTATTTTCACCAGCGATAAGACTTTTTATCTGTCCTGTAAGTGCTTCGTGCCAGCGATAGCCTTATTATAGAACAATAGTATAGAGAGGCACAGAGCTGCTGAGATAGCACCTTCCCCCCCCCCCTTACCCCCAAAAGAAATGCTACACCACACTTCCAGTTACGTAGATACAGTACAGACGAGTGGGTTATGTTCACATACAGCGCTGGGTATAGACAGATTACTTCCCTTAAGAAATGAAGGTCTTAGGTCAGTGGAATTTTCTTGCTGTTTCTAGTTTTCTTTGTAATTCTCAAACCATTCATGTAGATGTGGTATACATGTGGGCAAAAATGGAAAAAAAACATATCATGGTGTAGTATGTCTCAATAATCCTAACTCATTTTCCCCTTTGTAAAGTTCATGAACAAGCATCTAGAAATCTTCAAAATTCCCGCTAAACTTCAACGGTTGCGTACCGTACTTACTGATAGACTCCGCAATGGAGTGCATATAAAGGTATCTTTTCTTTCAAAGAAATAGGCAGCGTACTCCAACTCACAGTGCATCATTGGATTTATCACGTATAAAGGTATCTTTGAGACTTATTAATAGAGCATACCCCAACTCTCAATTCCAAACACTGGAGACCACATATAAAGGTATCTTTTCTCAATACATAAATCCACAGTGCGTGCCCCAACTCACAATAGAGTCAACTGGAACATTCATATAAAGGTATCTTTCTCCAATTCGGATAGGGGTTAGACAACTGAGAGTCCACAATTTGATTTAAAAAAAAGGGTTATGATTTATTGAATAAAAAAAAACAAAGCAGGGGTACAACATTCAAAATCACATAAAAAATATAAATAAAAATAGGTAGCACTTCATACACAACAGCATTGAGAAATGAGGTACAAGCAGGAAGATGGAAAAAAACCTGGTCCAAAGGTCCAGACTTCTTTCTCCTCTGGAATACTCTTCCGTACCCCCTCGAAAAGGATTCTCCTTGCTGTGTTGTGTAACTTACATGTAAAGGCTCCTCTCTGTAACCAACATGTTTCGATCCTGCTGGATCTTTCTCAAGGCATCTTTGAATGGAGTAGCCTGTTTGTTGCCTAACAGCTCATACTGCTGAGGTACCCGTTCCATTGGCTCAGGTTAGCGTTGACCTGGGGGAAGTGGATGGATTGGTAAATGTCATCTAACTTATTATACATTCTGTATAGTTTCATATTCTATGTATTTGCTATAACCGTGCACGTGGAAGCTTAAACCAAGCTTAACAGAGCTGTAGGCCTGGGCTACAGAGCAATACAAAATGCCTGTTACTTTGAATAGCTTGCATTGTGACTGCTTACTGTAGTACAGCTGCCATGGTGAAAAAAGGGTAAGATGTGATAAATAACCTCCATTAGATGGTGCAAATCTTGCTATAATGTGTAGTGGTTGAACTGGCTGTCCTTCTGTTTCAGGTGAATACGCTTTCATGGGATCACTAATTATACAGGAGGTGGTGAAGGAACTGCTTGGAAAAGGGATGGACAATGCTAAAGTTCTTCTACTGGCTGGAAGCAGGTGAGAGGGTATGGATTTGATCTGTAGGATACATCTTTGGGGAGGTGGTGGACAGGATTGTGACCGGACAGGGTTGTGTCCAAATAAATGTACAAGAACATAAAAAATAAACTTAAATGTGCATATTATTTATTGCTGTAGTGCTGGTGGAACAGGGGTCCTTCTGAATGTGGATCTGGTAGCTGAGCAGCTGGAGGAATTGGGCTATCCTGGGATCCAGGTACGAGGTCTCTCAGACTCTGGCTGGTTTCTTGATAACCAGCAATATAGGAGGACAGACTGCACGGACATTATCACATGTGCACCTACAGAGGCCATCCAGCGAGGAATCAGGTAAAGGGAGAGTCCAGTAGGAGGAAACAGAGCATGTAGTAAAATCAAGGGGCATGGCGATCTTGGATGTGGACAGTGGGCTAGATGTAGGAATTGCTAAAGTGGACATGAATGTTGAAAGCAGTGGTGCTTGGTGGGGATTGGAAAGTAATGAGCTGAGTAGGTAGAATAGGAAGACTGTTGTCAATTACAGTGTGTGGAGTGACTGCGTAAAGTCATAGAACAGCAGTCTGCATGTTACCACAACTGCAAACTGGTCTCTCACCATCCATTTCTCTGTCAGATACTGGAATGGGGTTGTACCAGAAAGGTGTAAGCAGCAATTTAAAGAAGGAGAAGAATGGAACTGCTTCTTCGGCTATAAGATCTACCCTACTCTGAGAAGTAAGTAGTAATGGCTACAAAATTCTTGGGCACAGTGGAGAAAAACAAAACAAATATAAAGTCATATATGATTGCTGTTAAAAAACATTACAAATGCTGAGCAATCCTAACTGGACGCTGGTATAAAGCAAAGTGGGAAGTCCATGTAGACGATATACTAGTTTATCTCCAATAACCTTGTTAGACGTTTTTCTTAGAAGCGTGGGATTTTGTGTGTTTTGTGTTTTTCATTTTAATTTTGTATGACAACTTCACTCCTAAATAGAAATGTTCACACATAGGGGGTTATTCAGGTTTGTTAGCAAACCAAAAAAGTACACTAATGGGCAAAACCATGTTGCACTGCAGGTGGGGCAGATGTAACATGTGCAGAGAGAGTTAGATGTGTGTGGGTTATATTGTTTCTGTGTAGGGTAAATACTGGCTGCTTTGTTTTTACACTATAATGTAGATTTCAGTTTGAACACACCACACCCAAATCTAACTCTCTCTGCACATGTTACATTTGCCCCACCTGCAGTTCAACATGGTTTTGCCCATTAGTGTGCTTTTTTGGTTTGAGGCACATAATGTACACTCATATAAATTATATTTGCCTAATTACCCAGCCTGGTTCCCAGAGATGTGGAGGCAAGGTGGGAGACCATGGGTGGTGCTCGACAACCCAAATTGTTATCAAGCAGATGAGCCAACAAAAAAACCACATATATAAAAGTGTGAGTATATAGCCTTACAACTGGGTTATTTCTTTCTGTGCAGTTGAAACCAGGAATGAACATACAATAACTCCTGACCCTTGCACAGTTTACAAGTCAATCCAAGCTATATCTTTAAATCAAGTTATCTCTGCCTCCTAGTGATTTAGGGGTCTATTTACTAAGCCTTGGATGGAGATAAAGTACCAGCAAATCTGCTCCTAACTGCCATGCCACGGGCTGTGTTTGAAAAATGACAGGAGCCGATTGGCTGGTACTTTATCTCCGTCGACTTTATCTCCATCCAAGGCTTAGTAACCAATAAAACTTAATTGATCTGTTCACTGAGTGTCTGACAGGCAAATGCTGTGGCTTCTACTTTAGGAGCTACCAGCTTGGACTGCTAACTTATGTGTGCCATATTATTGTCTACCACAAGACTGGCAGAACTATTATGAAATAGATGACCAGATGTGCCACTTGTTAAATTGTCCTCTTCTTGTTGTCTAGTGGGCTACAGTAGTTACATGAGTCTCGCTATAAGGAAGTAGAAACATGCTATCCTCTAGGCAGAATACTTTGCCATTGTACCATGGAAAGTAGCTTTCAGTTTTCCAGTGTGGTGTGTGTTGTGCATAATTTAGTAGTTAGCAAATATTATATCCACTCAGCTGTGAGTAGCAGGTACAGCCAACCAATCACAAATGAGTGAGAGCACTGAAGGCATAGGGGCTAATTCAGGTTGGATCGCGATCCAACCGGAATATTTGCGGTCGGCCCGCGAGCGCATGCGCAGCGCCTGTACTGTGCATGCGCCCGCACTTTGTGCGGGGGGGGGGCGCAGAAAACGCGATCGCCTCTGCCTGTCAATCAGGCAGAGGCGGTCGCTGGGGGGACAGGCAATGCTCCGTTTCCAGGGAGGAGATGGAGCGCTGCGGGGGCGGAGCGACCCAAACGGTGGGTGGTGCAGTGCGAATGGGGGCAACATCGCGGCGGCTGCATGACATCACACGCAGCCACCACGATGGCTAAGATGGCGCCGGGCCTCCTGTAGCCGCAGCTAAGCTGCGCTGGCAGGAGGCATCAATAATTTTTACGATTAAGCAAACTGCGAGGTGATTGCTGATTAGCAGAATTTGCTATCCTTACTGAATTAGCCCTAGTGACGTGACATAATAGAGATCAGTTTTATGTTATAGTGACAGCATTTATATGTACAAACATTGGTACAAAGCCATCAATGACAAGAAAACATCTGCCTCCCCATTGATGGCACACCTGAGACATCTGTCGCTAATCATTGTTGTCTAAAAATCCTAGATGTCGATGTCCCAACCTTATATACTAGCTCCTTACTGTAACATTGTAATTAAAGCATGGGCAGCACGGATGGTGTAATGGTTAGCATTACTACCTCACAGCACTGAGGTCATTGGTTCAGTTCCCACCATAGCCCTAACTGTGTGGAGTTTGTATATTCTCCCTGTACTTGCATGGGTTTCTTTCGGGTGCTCCGGTTTCCTCTCACAATCCAAAATATACTGGTAGGTTAATTGGATCCCAACAAGAATTAACCCTAGTGTGAAGGTGTGTGCGTGTGCATGTGGTAGGGAATATAGATAGTAAGCTCCACTGGGGCAGGGACTGATGTGAATGGCCAAATATTCTCTGTAAAGTGCTGCGGAATATGTGTGTGCTATATAAATAACTGGTAATAATAATAATAATAAAAAAGAAGGGCCCTACCACAGCGATGTGAATCACTGTTTCATTTGCTTAGTGTTACATTTTATTAGAGCTGCAATGGAATGTAGTAATAGCATTCCCTCCCCACATCATAGACAGCTGATGTCAAGAAAGCAGTAGATAAATGGCAAAGAACTGAAAATATTAAGTAGAAAACCAAATAAAAATAAGCTGCTCTGAGAGCACTGTATGTATGAGTTTGCCGTGATGTACATTGTATTTCTGCATAAAACAGGCAGATATAACCTGTGCAGAGAGAGTTAGATTTGGGTGGAGTGTGTTCAAACTGAAATCTAAATTACAGTGTAAAAATAAAGCAGCCAGTATTTACCCTGCACAGAAACAATATAACCCACCCAAATCTAACTCTCTCTGCACATGTTACATCTGCCCCACCTGCAGTGTACATGGTTTTGCCCATTAGAGGAAAATGTTGTTTTGCAATCAACCTTGAATTAGGCCCCATGGGGGTCATCCCGAGTTGATCGCTCGCAGTTTTTAGCAGCCGTGCAAACGCTGGGAGTGTATATTAGCTTAGCAGAAGTACAAACGAAAGGATCGCAGAATGGCTACAAAAAAATATTGTGCAGTTTCTGAGTAGCTTCAGACCTACTCAGCGCTTGCGACCACTTCAGACCATTCAGTTCCTGTTTTGACGTCACAAACACGCCCTGCGTTCTCCCAGCCACGCCTGCGTTTTTCTTGGCACGCCTGCGTTTTTTCGAGCACTTCCTGAAAACGGTCAGTTGACACCCAGAAACGCCCACTTCATGTCAATCACTCTGCGGCGGCCATTGCGACTCAAAAGCTTCGCTAGCCCTTGTGGGAAACTACATCGGCCGTTGTGAAAATACGTTGCTCGTGCGCACTGCGCCGCATGCGCAGAAGTGCCGGTTTTTCACTTAATCGCAGCGCAGCGAACATTTTCAGCTAGCGATCAACTCGGAATGACCCCCCATATACGGTGTTTGTCTTATTTGCACAATAATTATGAAAACATTGGTTTTTCTTTCTTTTCATGTTTTGATTTGTGGCTAACTTTATTGAGGGGCAGGGTACTCTGTAAGGTTTCTGATTGGTCACCGGCATGTTACAGCACACTGGCTGGTGCTGCAGATGAATATTACAGAGGGATAGAGATTGTATAGGGTCCAGCTGCTGACCATCTGCACAACAGTCCAGTCATTGCATCATGTCATAAAAATCTCAGGAGTGTATAAATATTCTGTCAATCCATTGAATCTGTTTTCTGGGGATCAGTATGATATACAGATGGTTGGGATGCCGACGGACAGTATACCGACAGCGGCATCCCGTCCATCAGAATCCCGACATCCCCCCCATAAAGGGCCTTAACTCTCCTCTTCC
Source organism: Pseudophryne corroboree (assembly GCF_028390025.1). Classification (NCBI taxonomy): domain Eukaryota; kingdom Metazoa; phylum Chordata; class Amphibia; order Anura; family Myobatrachidae; genus Pseudophryne; species Pseudophryne corroboree. The sequence continues at coordinate 543,641,765 of NC_086446.1, read as the reverse complement.
CCCTACCTTGTGGTGGCCTAACCCTAACCCTCCCTTACCCGCTGCCTAAACTTAACCTTCCCCGCTTGATGTCTAAACTCCCACTCTATCCCTAACCCTCCCTCCCCGGTCCCTAACCCTCCTGGCGCAGAAGCTTAACCCTAACCCCCCTTCTGCAGCCCAAACACCGCCCCGCCCCCCCGTGGTAGGATGGCAGTGCGTCCCACTGTGAGTACAGTCTGCGTCATCCCATTGGGGAAGGATGTCACGTCAGTGCTGTCAGAATGACACTCCATAATAACAAATGATTTTATACAGATTGCTGAAGTCACACTCCAGGGCGTGGCCAATGATATTGCAATAGGTATAAGTGATATGCTGTACTTGCCATTTGGATTTCAGTCTGCTACATGCTTCCTATTACCCGTTATCCAAGGGCTGCGGAACATGTATTAAATTAAGAACAAAGCTGCAGTTGAAAGTCAAGTTGAAATTTGACCTTTGTCCAAAACACAGCTGGAAAACAAACTTTCATCAATACTAACCCATGCAATGCTTCAATGTACTGCGTAACTCTGATATTATATGGCTTCTTAACTCCATTGCAGGTCCTGTTTTTGTGGTTCAGTGGTTGTTTGATGAGGCGCAGCTGACCGTGGATAATGTTCATCTGAACGGGCAGCCGGTGCAGGAAAACCAGTGGAATTATATCCAGAACTTGGGTCGGGAGCTGAGGAACACGCTGAAAGATGTTGGGTATGTGTCGAAGACTGGTGAGCATATACTGTAATTACTGCTGTTCTGGTCTCTGAGAGACTGACTATCTCCTCTCTCTGCAGGGCATGCTTTGCACCTGCATGTCTGTCTCATGAAGTCATCACACGCAGGTAAATATCACATCCACATTATTGTCTTGCCATATCCTAAGGCCACATTGCGCTTCCCCAGAGTTGTTGTAGTTTAATGGCATACTTGTGGCTCACTATGAGTTCCTCATTAAACCTATTATAAGTATAGCTTTTTTCATATCTCAGCATTCTTTGCTAGCCCTATACGTAGGCTATAGGGAGAATTGTATTTATTAAGGGTATATTGCATGCACAATAAAGGGCCGATTCAATTGTTTTGGGTGTCTAATTTTTCCATCTAAACGGGACTGTTTTAGACGCCCAAACAATTGTCACATTTCAATTGGTGTTTGGGCGCACATGCATGTTGCGCCCAAACAGAGAAGGTTTAGCCGCATAAAACTGCAGAAGCCATCTAAAGTCCTGCTCTGGGTGTCCAAACTCCCGTTCAGAAGTTCCGTTTAGGAGGTCATTCCGAGTTGATCGCACGCTAGCTGTTTTTAGCAGCCGTGCAAACGCATAGTCGCCGCCCACGGGGGAGTGTATTTTCACTTTGCAAGTGTGCGAACGCCTGTGCAGCCAAGATCTGCAAAAACATTTTGTGCAGTTTCAGAGTAGGTCTGAACTTGCTCAGCCCTTGCGATCACTTCAGTCTTTTTGGTGCCGGAATTGACGTCACACACCTGCCCTCCAAACGCCCGGACACGCATGCGTTTTCCCTACCACTCCCAGAAAAAAGTCAGTTGACACCCATAAACGCCCTCTTTCTGTCATTCTTCTTGTGATCGGCTGTGCGTATTGATTCTTTGTTAAATCCATAGCTCAGCAACGATCCGCGTTGTACCCGTACGACGCACATGCGCATTGTGGTGCATACGCATGCACAGTAGAGACCTGATCGCAGCACAGCGAAAATCGGCAGCGTGCGATCAACTCTGAATGACCCCCTTAGAGCGCATTTCTTCTCGCACCTCAGGAGGCTGCGAGAAGAATATCCTCCCAGTGGCTACCGGGGGTCAAAACGGAGCAACAATTGAATTGCTTTCATTTTGGTAGCTGCAGTGTAAAACAATTGAATCAGCCCCTAAATGCCTACATTTTGATGTAGTGTATTAGTAATGTTCATATTGATAGTTGATATCCGGAGGTACAGATGGGATGTTTAGTGGGTTTCTGCAATGTGTTTTTGGGGTCCCCTGATTAGTAGATAAACAATCAGTCCTAGGGGTATATTTACTAAGATTTGTATTTCAGACGATTTCAGCCGAGAACAATCTCAGCTGAAATCGTCAGTGCAAGATTGCAACTTTTTGAGAAAAAACACGGTCATTTACTAAACTACTGTTTTTTCAATATGAGTTCACCGATGTCAGTGAAATTCGTATTTCCGGCAGTGTTTTATGGGAGAGAATAGTAAAACACTGCCAGACTTAACACAATGAAGCTCGACCGGATCAGTGAGATCCATGCAGAGCTTCATTGTGTACGGTATGTGAAAGAGTTAAAAATCATAAAGAAATTGCGTGGGGTCCCCAGACATAACCAGCCTCGGGCTCTTTGAGCAGGTCCTGGTTGTTAAAATACCAGTAAAAAATTGCATAGGGGCCTCCAGCATTTATACAACCAGCACCGGGCTCCTGGTCCGTTCCTGGTTCCAAAAATACGGAGGACAAAAGACGTAGGGGTCCCCGTATTTTTAAAACCAGCACCGCGCTCCACTAGCCAGGGACATAATGCCACAGCCGGGGGACACATTTATGTACGTCCCTTCGGCTGTGGCATTAACCCCCGAACTAGTCATCCCTGGCCGGGGATCTGTGGGGGAGTGGGGACCCCTTAAATCAAGCCTCCAGGCACCCAAGGGCCAGGGGTGAAGCCCGAGTCTGTCCCCAGCACCACAGGGAGGTGGGTGCTGGGCTGATAGCCATTAAAAGTGTCACAAAAAAAGAAGAAGAAGAATATTGTCTTTTGCTGTGGAACTACAAGTCCCAGCAAGCCTCCCCTGCATGCCGGTACTTGGAGAACCACAAGTACCAGCATGCAGGGAATTAACGGGCCCACTGGTACCTGTAGTTACACAACAAAAGAAATACCCCCACCCAAAAAAAACACAACACACACACCATGATAGTACAAGTTTTTTACACATACATGCACACTCACACATTTACCTAGTGTCCCACGGAGCCCATCGGTCCCCTTATCAACGTAGAATCCATGGTGAACCTGTAAATAATAAACAAATATACTCACCTATAATCCAGTGAAGATCGGTCCTCTTCTGTCCATGTAGGCATCCACAGGGTTAAAAGTAACAAACTGCAAAAAACCCGGTCCACGCCACTAAAGGGGATCTATGTTTACACATGGATCCCCTTTCCCCGAATGCCGGTACCCCCCGTGACTGCTGTCACTAGAGGACCACCCACAAGAGTGACCTCAATTAACCTTGCGGTCAGCACCCACCGTCCCGGGGTCTCCGTCTTCACCCCTGGCCCTTGGGTGCCTGGAGGGGGGACCCCTTGATTTAAGGGGTCCACACTCCCCCAGGGAAGCCCGGCCAGGGGTGACTAGTTGGGGGTAATGTCACGGCCGCAGGGACCTACATAAATGTGTGCCCTGGCTGTGGCATTATGTCCCTGGCTAGTGGAGCCCGGTGCTGGTTTAAAAAATACAGGGGGACCCCTACTTCTTTTGTCCTCCGTATTTTTGGAACCAGGACTGGACCAAGAGCCCGGTGCTGGTTGTATAAATACTGGGGAACCCTACACATTTTTTCCCTGGTATTTTAACAACCAGGACCGGCTCAAAGAGCCCGAGGCTGGTTATGCCTGGGGACCCCACGCAGTTTTTTTTATCTTTTTTTTTTTTTTTTTACTCTTTCAGACTCTTTTACAGAAAAGCATGCACGGTTCCGGTATGAATGGTCGACCATGTTATGGTCGACAGTCATTAGGTCGACCACTATTGGTCGACATTGACATGGTCGACATGGACACAGGGTCGACACATGAAAGGTCGACATATGAAAAGGTCGACATGAGGTTTTTTTTTAACTTTTTTTGTGTCGTTTTTTGCGTAAACTGACTGGTAACCCCAATTAGTGCACCGCGTCCCCTCGCATGGCTCGCTTCGCTCGCCATGCTTCGGGCATGGTGCCTTCGCTTCGCTCGGCACAGATTACCGTTCCAATCGTAGTCCACGTGGATCGTAAAGTATGGAAAAGTTCCCCAAAAGAAAATAAAGTTAAAAAAATGCATGTCGACCTTTTCATGTGTCGACCATTTACATGTGTCCATGTCGACCATGTCAATGTCGACCAATAGTGGTCGACCTAATGACTGTCGACCATAACATGGTCGACCATGTGAACGGATACAAGCATGCACGGATCTCACTGATCCGTGCATGACTATCAAAACACGCCAGCCAAAAGCAGTTCTATTTGAAAGTTCTGTTTTTGTACAGATTCTATGCTTTCTCGGCAGTGTTTGCCTATTGCCAGCAGTGATTGAGAATACGAATTCTTAGTAAATTACCGTGTTTTATAAAATAACAGCCGCGTTTGACCAGCAGTGTATCTCAATACGAATAGCCCAAACACTGACGAGATTTGTGTTTAGCAAATTACTGAGATGCCACTTAGAAAAAAAGCAAACTCGAATGGAATCGGGACCTAAGTAAATTTCCACCTTACTGGTATTCCAAAACAGTTCACAGTGATACATGAGCTCCTAGCTGAAAAACAAAGTTCTCTAGTCTGCAACTAGGATACAGGATGTCATTGGCTTATTATGATATCAGAAAGCCCATCCCTACACAAAGCTCACCTGGAATGAATGCTGACTGTGGCTATAATACATCCTATGTGGTAAGAAGTGATCAGTAGTTTGAGTAGAGGAGGTACAGAAGTGAGGACCCTTTCTCTCCCTTGTTGTACTTCCTACTACTCTTAGGGCAAATACATTGACTTGGGGTCATGCTGCACTTTATTTTCAATAGTGAGCGCAATGATGGGCCAGCAGAAAGTTGGATTATTGGGAGTGAGTGATAAATGTGCAAATGTCTCCTCTTCTGGCAAAAAGGAACAGCTCAGACCTGTGCTTTTGATCTTCCAGTGTGCGTGTGGTTTCAATAAAAAAAAAAAAAAAGTATGTTTACTAGCCTGTCCCATAGTAGTGATTAGCATTTCCGCACAAGTCACATGTGCCACAAGCTTATAATGAGACTGAATATTGTGCAGGCGCTTGGAACAGTATAAGCTGTCGGACAGTCAGAAACTCTGTGCTTATATGGGTCCTGCAATTTACACATATACTTACAGCAGAAGCGTATGTACTGTGGATATAAGGTCTTCTTTGTGTGTACATGGTGTGGCTGCTGTGGTTGTATAGTGCATACATTGATGCCAATTTACTTACTGATTTTGTAATACATTTTTTGGGGGGGGGGGTATACCTAAAAACAACAGACAGAATATCAATATTTTTCTTTATAATACTATAACTGCATCTAGGAAACATTTTGGAGTTCTAGAGATGGATTCAGTTACAAATAAAGATGCCCTGTCTGTGATTACATCATTGGAGGTGTCTGCTCAGGGGGGATATCATTCGTTCTTTTTACAGGAATACGGAGCAAATGATTGTGACGAAACATTGCAAGACTTCTCTGACACTCTGCGTTTAGCATGCAAATGATGCTAGACTCTGCAGGGACCAATTACAGAAGTTCCGAAATATAGAATTTGTAATCCCTGAAGCTTTTCTACTCCAAGATTGAATCTGTTCAGTAATAGTTACAGGGAACGCTTGACTGTAGCTCTACACAGCAGGTGGAGAAGGGGCATAGTTACTGTCATTAGTGAAGGTATTTGTTTTTTTGTTCTTAAGGGGGGTTTACTAACCTTTTTTAGTAGAAACAAAACAGATACTGCAGTGGTTAAAATACAGAGTTGCTTAGTCAAACGGAAGGTAGTGATCGCCATCTAGTGGTGATGTGTCACATTGCTTTAAGTACATACATATGAGTATACTACAGTTTATTGAAAGGTTCCTTGAATTTGCTAATGAAATACTGTAACTGGATTCTCATTATGCCTTCCAAAATGTGATACAATAATCTAGGGAAAGCATTCTTACATCTTGTTTTGGCTAAAGACAACATATAATAAGTGAACTGTAATCAGCACAGTGATAATTCTTCACTTGTCCTAATACTGTGATGTCTCCTATTCATGTGGAATAAGAACATAATTGAGAGGCCTAGAAAGGGTTGTGCTAGATCAGGCTCACAAATAAAAGTCTTCAACATCCTATATTCTACAGGGTGACTGAGTAGTCTGCAAGTTTTGGCTCCAAGCAGCATACTTTATTGGATTTTTCCGGTATATTTTCTAAAGTGCGGGTTTTCAAAATTGGAGATGTTGCCTATAGCAACCAATCCAATTCTATCTATTATCTTCTAGAACAGGGGTGGCCAACCAGGCAGAGACAAAGAGCCAAAAAAATCTTGTTAGGTACGTCAAAGAGCCGACATTGAGCCGAAGACGCGTGTGCAAAAATGGGGTGTGGCCTTATGCCAGCTAGGACACACCCCTTGTATAAAACACATTGAAAAAGACAGATCCAGCATAAGATACATTTTAAAGCCAGATCCAACATAAAATACATTGAAATAGTCACTTTCACATAAAATAATTGAAAAAGCCAAATCCATATAAAATATATTGAAAAACCAGATTCACATAATACACTTCAGCTCCCCCATGTGTCACTCCAACCAGCTCCAACATATGTCACTCCAGTCAGCACCCTCCTACAGTATGTCACTAGTCAGCTCCCCCATTGTGTCTCTCCTGCCAGAACACTCCTGTGTCACTCCAACCCACCCTCATATGTCACTGCAGTCCCCCCAACTTGTGCCCAGGGGCCGGCTGGGAAGGGGGGAAGGGAGGGGGAAGGTGCCATCTGGGGCCGCTTGCATGAGTCTGCAAAATGGGGCCGCTTGCATGAGTCTGCCCCCCAGACTAAAGGTTGCCAAGCCCATGATTGCAGCAGCCCCTTATGTGTCCTCTATTTGCCAGTGGATGTCTCACCTATAGTATTTGGCTTCCTCAGTTTTCAGTCCCTGTAGTGTTGCTGCGTGTCTGGCTGGAGTGCAGCGGTTTCTGTATCTGTTGTGGTCACGTGACTTTGAGTGTTGGGAGCCACATTTGAGTAAAGAAAGAGCCACATGTGGCTCAAGAGCCACTGGTTGGCCACCGCTGTTCTAGAAGGTGCTAGATAAAAAAGTAAAATCTGGTTGCTATGGGCATCTCCACATTTGAAGACCCGCACTATAGTAAATATACCCCTTAATGTCTTTTGAAATCAAAATGATTAATACTTAAATAAATTTTCCTGCATACAACCCAAATGACATTAGAAATTAGTATGTATATTGTATTAAAACATTGTTTAGAACAATTATGTCCGTAAAACCACCCAAAATGATATAACTCCTTTTTTAATAGCGGAGTCTTGGTCTGCTGATTAAGCACTCCATTATTTTTTTGTAAATGAAAGATTAACATCACCTTGGGGACAAGAGAAGCCCAGAGGATAGCACTGGGAGGAGGCTATCGGGCCAATGCATTAAGGTTTTTTTCCATTTATTTATTTATTTATTTATTCTGTAAAAAAAAGTCAGATTACATGGTTTTCAGGTTTTGTTTTTTTAGTATCCACATGTATATTTAAGCATTAACAATGGAGACATCACAGATATCTCCAGCCTCCGTAAACAAAACCCCAAAATATTGCATCACATCGCTGGAAACTCCCAATGTTTTTCAAAACGTATCAAGTTCTATAAAGCTTGGTCTTTTAGGAACTCAATTGCCGTAATCAACACCATCTTTAGGCAACTTTAGAAGTACATGTTAGTTGAAAACGGTAAGGAGAGGGGAGAAAGCCTGGAGTCTATACAGACACGAGTACACTTACTAATAATGCAGCTAGTATTTTAGTTCTGCCACTTGGCGGGGTATCCAGGCAGAATGTTGACAGGTTCTGAATGTCGTCATGGTTAAAATGTCAAAATATTCATAATGTTAAAATGTCTCTGCAGCTGTCATTAAGGGGTATATTTACTAAAGTGCGGGTTTATAGAAGTGAAATTGCCAATAGCAACCAATTAGATTCTAGAAAGTTCTAAATACATAACTGGAATCTGGTTGCTATTGGCAACATCTCCACTTCTATAAACTCACACTTTAGTAAATATACCTCTAAGAGTTCTAAAGGGGGAGAGGGGGGTCTCCCCTCAGCTCTAGTGCATATCTGTGCATTTTAAGGGCATTTGCCGCAAAAAAAATTAATAGTTCTTGTGCTAAATTATCCCCTAGAGGAGAAAATATTTTACTTGTCGTTTATTGTCCCAGAACGCCTATCCATAGTGCTAAAAGCTGGCACTGAAGCGAGTATGATACAATGAGTACAGGGACAAACGCATCATTTTTTATGGGCAGTTTCCATACAGATTATCTATCTATCTATCTATCTATCTATCTATCTATCTATCTATCTATCTATCTATCTATCTATCTATCTATCTATCTATCATACTGCGATTTAATACAAGCAGAAAGCTGCTGAATAGAGTACAAGGCATATTATTAAACTAAATAAGCCTGATACGACATGCATCCACCAATATCAGCAGTAAATATGCTAAAGTAGACGGCAGTGTGTCTTGCTGTAAGGTCGGATGTCTATGTAGTAATATAACAATCTGTGTCACTTTTAGACCATACCACTGAGCAGGCTGCTGGAAAGTAAATAATACAATCTGCCCATATCTCCCAACTTTTGGGTCCAGCAAAATGGGAAGGGTTGTGTGGACTTGCAGGTAGTGCTGCGATAGCAAGCCATGCCTGGTTTTCATCACTGTGGGGGTATGCCAATCGCTTTGTTAGCTACTCCCTCTCCCCGGTGAATTGTTGCCGCGTGCTTGCGCACAGTGTCTATTCACCGCTGCATTGCTAAACAGAGCATGGAGTGAGAGAGTGTCTCCCAGCTGCTAAAATCCGGGCAGCTGGGAGGTATGCCCATGTGATGGCTTAAAACAAAAAAGAAAGCACACGTATCTACTGTTAATACAGGTCAGTATAGACATCTCTCACAAAATGAGTGATGTGTGTAGAACGGCATTACACTAAGCCCTGCTACAAGCAGAAAACAGCTAACATTCACATTTATACACACACAAACCATACCTACAAACACACACACTTATATATACCAAATGTTGTGGAGAGTAAGATGATCATTACTAGAGTCTATGTGAGCGGAGCTGGTGCTGCACATGCTCAGTGGCTCCCTCACCCAACTGTGTAATATATCCTGTACAGAGAGCTCTGCCGATCAGAGCTCTGTCTGAGGAGTTGGGCCTGTGTGTAGGGATGGTTACCGGTGTTGCCTTCATGAATGGGTTACCATCGATGGCGATGGAGACACAAACCATCAATGGCAGGCAACTATTCTATGCATTGTCATCAATGGTTTTACTATTGTTGATTATGCACACGCTGTATCTGTGCGAGAGCTTCGGTGGGGCTGAGTTGTGAATGACAAGGCAGGACATCCCATTCCCACCTCTTACACATAGTTTAAGTGGGAAGGCAGCACAGGGCAGCTGGCTGACAGCTTAGTGCAGCAATAGCCTCACTGAAAACGAGGGGGGGGGGGGGGGGCAGGGTGGAAACAATCGGCCAAATGGCCATCCCTACCTGTGTGTATCTCTGGTAAACAAACAAATTTGGTCTGTCAGGAAGTGGAAGTGGGTTCTAGGTAATCAGTAACCATAATGACACCAACTCAGGGGTAGCAATGTATGTGAAAAAAAGCATAAATGCTACTTTAATACAAAATATTGAAGACAAAACTGAGACCACAGAAACCGGGGAGAAGGACATTATTCGCATTGGGGTGATCTATAGACCACCAGGCCAGGGGCAGGATTTGGACAGGAACCTATTGTTGGACATCACTAAAATGGCTTTAAAGGGAGAAGTCATAATCATGGGAGACTTTAATTTACCTGATGTTATTTGGGAGGGGTCTTTTGTAAGTTCAGCTACAAGTGGCACATTTCTAAATTTCTTACAGGGAGCAGCTCTCAAGCAATTGGTGAGGGAGCCCACTCACAAAGACTCAATATTAGATGTAATTCTTACAAATGGTGACAGGATATCAGACATATATGTGGGTGAGCACCTGGGATCCAGTGATCATCAAGTAGTATGGTTTAGTATAAAGACAGGATCCAACTCCTGTCACACAAAACCAAAGGTGTTGGATTTTAGAAACGCTGACTTTGCAAAAATAGGGAGATGTTTAAGTGAGTCATTGGCGGACTAGAGGAACTTGGAAGGAGTGCAGGAGAGGTGGGAAAACTGAAAATTACAACACATCTTAGTATCAAAATGGTTAGGAAAAGCACCAGGAAAAGGAAGCCAATGTGGTTCACAAAAGAAGTATCAACTAGTGTGAAAGCAAAAAAGATGGCTTTTAGGAAATACAAACAGACTCAAAATAATAACGACAAAGAGGTGTATCTTGACAAATGATGCTAAGAAAGTGATTAGACTTGCAAAGGCAGAAGCTGAGGAGAAAATAGCCCAGTCAGTAGATAAAGGGGGCAAAACTTTTTTTTAAGTATATAAGTGAAAGGAGAAAGTCAAATGGAGGAATAATAAGACTTAAGACAGAGAGTGAGCATTTGGAGGAGGGAGACAAGGCAATAGCAGATCACCTAAATAATTATTTTTGCTCAGTACTTACTACAGAAAGAGAAGGGAAGGGGCCACAGTTAAGTTGCAAGGACATTCATAAAAGTAAAGTAGATGAAAGTACATTTACAGAGGAGAAGGTCCTAACAACTTTCAAAAATAAAAGTGGATAAATCAGTGGGGTCAGATGGGATACACACAAGGATACTAAAAGAGCTAAAAGATGTGTTGGTGACACCTTTAACAGAATTATTTAACCAGTCACTAAATATAGTTGCCATTCCAGAGGACTGGTAAAGAGCAAATGTAGTTCCACTGCACAAAAGTGGAAGCAAGGAAGAAGCAAGTAACTACAGACCAGTAAGCCTTACATCAGTAGTAGGGTAAGTAATGGAAAAACTATTAAAGTAAAGAGTTTTGGAATATCTTAAATCAAACAATTTCCAGGATCCAAAACAGCATGGATTTACTGGTGGGAGATCATGCCAAACAAATCTTATTGACTTTTTTGACTCTGTGATGAAAATAATAGATCAAGGGGGAGCTGTAGATGTAGCATATCTAGACTTTAGTAAGGCATTTGACACTGTCCCACATCGCACACTGCTAAATAAACTTGAAAGCATAGGGGTGGATTATAAAAACAGTTAAATGGATAAGAACCTGGTTGCAGGATAGGAAACACAGTTGTAGTAAATGGAGTGCAATCTATGGAGGGAAATGTTACCAGTGGAGTACCGCAGGGATCTGTACTTGGACCAGTTCTCTTTAATATCTTTGTTGGTGACATTGCAATTGGTATTGAAAGTAAAGTATGCCTTTTTGCAGATGATACAAAGATATGCAACAGGGTAGACACACCGGGAGGGGTAAAACAAATGATTGATGACCTAGGTAAGCTTGAGAAATGGTCAAGAACGTGGAAACTACAGTTTAATGCTAAAAAATGCTAAATTATACACTTGGGTCTCAAAAACCCAAAGGCTAAATATAGTATCAAGGGTACTATAATGGAAACTGCTGAGGAGGAAAGGGATTTAGGAGTCACTATTTCATGTGACTTAAAGGCAGGAAAGCAATGCAACAAAGCAATGAGAAAGGCAAGTCAGTTGCTTGGTTGCATAGGGAGAGGAATCGGTAGCAGGAAAAAAGTGATAATGTCACTGTATAGGTCATTGGTACGGCCCCATCTGGAATACTATGTCCAGTTCTGGAGACCATATCTCCAAAAGGATATAAATACATTAGAGTGTACAAAGAAGGGCAACTAAAATGGTGCATGGTCTACATCACAAAACTTACCCGGAAAGGCTAAAAGATCTTAACATGTATAGTTAAGAGAAGGGAAAGGGGGGACATGATAGAAACTTTAAAATATACCAAGGGTCTTAACAAAGTTCAGGAGGGAAACATTCTTCAAAGGAAGAGAAGTATTAGAACTCTAGGACATACACTGAAACTGGAGGGAGGCAGGTGCAGGGGAAATTTAAGGAGAAATTACTTCACAGAAAGGGTAATGGATAAGTGGAACAGCCTCCCATCAGAGGTGGTAGAGGCTAAGACTGTAGAGCAATTTAAACATGCTTGGGATAGGCATATGAATATCCTTACAAAGAATTAAGGTTCAAAAAGGGTTGAGATAACCTAAAGGATAAAAAAAAGGGGCAGACTAGATGGGCCAAGTGGTTCTTATCTGCCGTCAAATTCTGTTTCTATGTACCCCCTCCCCCGTTACTTGTTGTAGGAAAACATTGCATGAATGGTACTCTGGAAAACATTATTTATACTGTGGTTGGGAGGATTATATACAAAGTCTTCCCTTCCTTCTAAACTTCATTGATGTTTGCAAGGTTGACCAGCATGACATGTAGTAAAATAAGTCCTATTAGAATGTTATATTGCCATATTTACTTTTCTCAACCAGTGTAAAGTGATACTTTAGTCTCGAGGGCACAGTGCTTGACACTGTAAGGCTACATGGCAGGTTATTATCTCAGGTATGCTGGAACTGTTATGTTACTAAACACAATGAGATTTAAAGGTAAGTTACATTTTAGTGACCTGGTGTAGCCAACTTAGGGCCCCGTTTATAGAGGACTCTTTTACTAGCAGCATATTTTGTTTAGTATCACAGTGATACTAATGACTATGATGTTGGTATTTATCATTACATACCTCCCCAGCGAGGTCCAGCTGCATCCTCCTCTCTGTTGCTGGCAGGATACCACTGCCGAAGATGGAGTGCTTTATAATGAGAATGTACGCTGGTTAGTCTACTCGTGCATTATATTTTCACCCGGTAATGCCTGGAAGGTTTCGCTGAAGCTGGAAAGGCTGCTTTGGTCCCCAGTGCCGGCAATGTTTGTGTAAGCGGTACACGGGCAAACAATGGTAATGTTAAATACTGAAAGGCTGACACCAGGGCCATCTTAATGTTTAGGCACATTGGGCAGATGCCCAGGGCCCCACAATTCTAGGGGCCTTCAAGCAGGGGCAGGCTGGGCCAGAGGTCATCTGCTTTCCGGACTGGTGCATCTGAAGCTTCTTGGGAGGCAGGTAGAGAATGCTGCCCAACCATTCTCTACCTGCCTCCCAGGCTGCAGCAAGACACCAAATGGCTGTCAGCTTGCTAATTGGTGGGTCGTTGGAGCGATCCACCAATCAGAGTGGACCATTCTCTACCTATCTGCCTGCAGCCAGACAGTGAATGGCTGTCAGCTTGCTAATTGTGGTGGATGGCTGGAGCTATCCACCAGTCAGAGTGCTGATATCCATTCACTGTATGGAAGCATGTGGAGAGATAGGGGTACATTTACTAAGATGGGAGTTCTATTTAAGATGAGATGTTGCCCATAGCAGCCAATCAGATTCTACTTCTCATTTATCTAACACCTTCTAGAAGATAATACCTGGAATCTGATTGGTTGCTATGGGCAACATCCCATCTTAAATAGAACTCCCATCTTAGTAAATTTACTCCATGGTGTGGGACCACAGAACGGGTAAATTATGATTTTTCTTTTTTCCACTTATTCTCGTGAATGGGTAGGTAAGGGCCTCCATGAATTGCTTTGCTTTGGGCCTTCAATGCTGTTAAGACAGCCCAGGCGGACATAACTAAAGTGGTTATGTCTCGTTGCTAAATGGGCCCATAGTACAATGATTGAAGCTAATTATTGGCAATACCAGGTGTCTTATATACAGATATCAAGTTTTTATGTTTTGGGCGTGTAGTTTTCACTTCAGCAATGCAGATTAAAAAAAAAACTGTTTGAAACATTGTTATCAGTGGATTTTTATGTACTATATAAATGCAAATATAACAGTGTTTGCATGTAAATGTTAATTTGTGTTGACTGCATGCAGTTGTATGGCATTGTACATGTGTTTTATTGTGTTCCAGAAGTATTGACTGGTTATCTGTGTTTTTGTAGTCACTGGACAGAAGTTCAGATTCGTGGGACATCTCTCCCCCGTGCGCTGCACTGCTGGGATCGCAGTCTACAGGAAACAAACAAAAACAGCAAGACCCCTTTAAAGGGATGCCCCTTCCACATGATGGACAGCTGCCCTTGGCCACAGTGTAACCCCACCTGCCCTTCCATCAGAGACCACTTTACAGGGCAGGAGATGAGTGTGGTCCAGTTTCTCATGCACCTTGGCTTTGATGTTCAGAAAATGGCAAGCCAACAAGGCATGGAGCCAGGCAAACTGCTGGGAGTGCTAAGCAGCTAGTTGGGGGAATGCTCAGCATTAAGGGGAAGGGCCTTATATTTATGGGAGGGCTTTCTTAAAGGGAAAGGGTCTGACAGTGATGAAAGGAGTAACTTATTAGGTAGGGCAGGAAAGGGCTAGTGAAGGAGAGTGGAGTAATGAGGGCTTCTGTTGAGTCAGTCTAAGAGTGTCCGAGCCTGACTGGTTCACAATAAAGCAGCATGTGGTTGGTTTAAGTAATAAGGGTGGCCTGCTAACATGAGGATCAGCCAAATAGCTGGCACCTGAGCTGGGATAAGGGGATGTTTTTTATTGATTATTTTTAAATGACAAAAAAAACCACGGGACAGACATTAATTGCAGGACGTTCTTTACATACCAAGATACAGTCTGTTTGGCTCCACATTGTCTGACCCTCCACAGGCCATTGTCCCATGCTGCCAAGTTGTGACCAGAGCGTGCCCTTCTCTGTAGTGACTTTTTAGTCGGCAAGTGAGATAGAAGATCATTTTTAGATCCTTTTTGTAAGATAATTTTTTTTTATAAAACTAAGCAAACAAACCTCATTCCTGGGGGAGCCATGTTATTTATTGGAGTTTGTAAATCCTATTTATGAATGAGGGCGGGAGAGCTGCCCTGTGTACAGATGTAAATAGAACCTGCATGTCCTGTATCATGGAGACTATTCCCTCATTAAAAAGAAAAACTTTCTACACTACTTGTCTGTGTGTAATTACTGAATAGTTTGTGTCCACAAATTATATCCGCGTTCTCTACAGTCAATGCTGTGTATAATTCTTATTATATGAAACTTTTTATACAAAGTCTTTAACTTATTATTACCATGGATGTGCAGAGTTCTATATGGCTGTAGAGGCGAATACAGAGGTGCGGCGATCAGCGTGATAGTGTCCCGTCACCCTTCCCCATAACACTTCTTACCTGTCACTACCGCTGGCTGCTGTATATCAGCAGTACAGCGGCACATCAGGGTAGGGAAACGGAGGAGACTGCTGCTGCTCAACGGCAGCAGCCTCATCCCCAGCCCTGCTGTACAGCAGCCAGTGATAATGGACAGGTAAATGCCGTACTGATGGCCACCCCTGCATCCACCACTGTATAGCTATACTGGTTCTATGCATCACTACTCTCAGTTTTACATGTGTCAATGCTTCTGAACATCCAATTAAGGATAAGAAATACAGATAAGACTAAAAGGTCATACTCCAGTGTTGACTATATGCAGATTGTCATAGTTCTGACAGAGATCTATTATATAACCTAATACTGTGTTACTCTAGCACTGTTGCAGTACAGGGCTGGAGGAAGGCCTCACTACCTCCCTCTCCCCACAGCTCTCACTGGCTGCCTGACTCGGATACTGCCTCTGTACTCCCACAGCCAGAGTTGTTTGGAAAAACAGAGCTGTTCCTAGTCCAGCCCTCCACCCACCACACATCCCCACAGCTCCCCCGCCTGTGAACCCCTTTTGATGGGGTGATGTAGAAAGATCAGAGAGAGTGAGATGGGGAGTGTAGATGAGAGAGAGACAGACATGGGATGAGGAACAGAGATGATAAACAGGTGGGGGTAAGGGTAAAGGAGGGACATAGTTGAGAGAAATGGGGGGTGATTGTTAAAGGGAAGTGGAAAAAGACAGAGGGGTTAAAAAAATTAAACACGGGACACAATAGATAGTGACCCAGCAAGTGATGGGTACAAAAAAACTAATAAAAAAATATCCAAACTATGCATTGTATATTGGGGGTGATTCAGACCTGATCGCTGCTGTGTTTTCGCACAGTGGGCGATCAGCGATTAACTGCGTATGCACTGCAATGCGTATGAGCGTCGGCAAACAACAACAACCATTGCCGGTCAGCGACAGGCTTGTGCCAAAATTCGAAGCGCACAGCCATTCACATGCTGATTGACAGGAAGAGGCCGTTTGTGGGTGATAACTGACCATTTTCTGGGAGTGTCAGGGTAAACGCAGGCGTTCCCAAGCGTTTTCAGGGAGGGTGTGTGACATCAGCTCCGGCCCAGATCAGCCCGTTCTGATGTCACTGTAGGAGCTAGTCCTGGGCTGCGCACAGACTGGTAAAAGCCATTTACTGGTGAGTGAGGTGCGAATGGATTTGCAGCTGTCCGAGTACTGAGGCATTTTTAGCAGCTCGGCGTACACATGCGATTGCACACTTGTATGTCGAATATACACTCCCCATGGGCGGTGACTATCTGATCGCAGGACAACAATTTTAGCATCCTAGCGATCAGGTCTAAATGACCCCCATTATTTCTGTAGCTCACTGAAGGCAGGTAGTAATGGGAATCCTTTAGTTAGGCTGACTGTCTCACCTGTCCATTTGCCTACCCAGGAACTCTGCTGTAAAGATTTCCTGTTATGGACCAGTGTCTCCGACGGGTCAGATGAGGTTTATGCTGTTTTTTGGTTACAAAGAACCATAACATGTGGTCATATATTTTCTCTAACGTCCTAGTGGATGCTGGGGACTCCGTCAGGACCATGGGGAATAGCGGCTCCGCAGGAGACAGGGCACAAAAGCAAGCTTTTAGGATCACATGGTGTGTACTGGCTCCTCCCCCTATGACCCTCCTCCAAGCCTCAGTTAGGTTTTTGTGCCCGGCCGAGAAGGGTGCAATCTAGGTGGCTCTCTTAAAGAGTTACTTAGAAAAAGTTTTTAGGTTCTTTATTTTCAGTGAGTCCTGCTGGCAACAGGCTCACTGCATCGAGGGACTTAGGGGAGAGATTTTCAACTCACCTGCGTGCAGGATGGATTGGATTCTTAGGCTACTGGACATAGCTCCAGAGGGAGTCGGAACACAGGGCTCGCCCTGGGGTTCGTCCCGGAGCCGCGCCGCCGACCCCCCTTGCAGACGCTGAAGATGAAGAGGTCCGGAACCAGGCGGCAGAAGACTCTCAGTCTTCATCAGGTAGCGCACAGCACTGCAGCTGTGCGCCATTGTTGTCAGCACACTTCACACAGCGGTCACGGAGGGTGCAGGGCGCTGGGGGGGGGGCGCCCTGGGCAGCAATGTATAATACCTGTATGGCGAAAAATACATCCCATATAGCCCTTGAGGCTATATGGATGTATTTAACCCCTGCCAGATATCTAAAACTCCGGAGAAGAAGCCCGCCGAAAAGGGGGCGGGGCCTATTCTCCTCAGCACACAGCGCCATTTTCCCTCACAGAAAGGCTGGTGGGAAGGCTCCCATGCTCTCCCCTGCACTGCACTACAGAAACAGGGTTAAAACAGAGAGGGGGGGCACTGATTTGGCGATATGTATATATATTAAAATGCTATAAGGGAGGAACACTTATATAAAGGTTGTCCCTGGATAATTATAGCGTTTTGGTGTGTGCTGGCAAACTCTCCCTCTGTCTCCCCAAAGGGCTAGTGGGTCCTGTCCTCTATCAGAGCATTCCCTATGTGTGTGCTGTATGTCGGTACGTGTGTGTCGACATGTATGAGGAAAATATTGGTGAGGAGGCGGAGCAAATTGCCTGTAATGGTGATGTCACTCTCTAGGGAGTCGACACCGGAATGGATGGCTTATTTATGGAAATTACGTGACAATGTCAACACGCTGCAAGCCGGTTGACGACATGAGAGGGCCGGCGAACAAATTAGTATCTGTCCAGGCGTCTCAAACACCGTCAGTGGCTGTAAAATGCCCATTTACCTCAGTCGGTCGACACAGACCCAGACACGGACACTGATTTCAGTGTCGACGGTGAAGAAACAAACGTATTTTCTTTTAGGGCCACACGTTAAGGGCAATGAAGGAGGTGTTACATATTTCTGATACTCCAAGTACCACAAAAAAGGGTATTATATGTGAGGTGAAAAAACTACCTGTAGTTTTTCCTGAATCAGATAAATTAAATGAAGTGTGTGATGATGCGTGGGTTTCCCCCGATAGAAAATTATTGGCGGTATACCTTTTCCCGCCAGAAGTTAAGGCGCGGTGGGAAACACCCCTCAGGGTGGATAAGGCGCTCACACGCTTATCAGAACAAGTGGCGGTACCATCTACGGATAGGGCCGTACTTAAGGAGCCAGCTGATAGGAGGCTGAAAAATATCCTAAAAAGTATACACACACATGCTGGTGTTATACTGCGACCAGCGATCGCCTCAGCCTGGATGTGCAGAGCTGAGGTGGCTTGGTCGGATTCCCTGACTAAAAATATTGATACCTTTGACAGGGACAGTATTTTATTGACTATAGAGCATTTAAAGGATGCATTTCTATATATGCGAGATGCGCAGAGGGATATTTGCACTCTGGCATCAAGAGTAAATGCGATGTCCATATCTGCAAGAAGATGTTTATGGACACGACAGTGGTCAGGTGATGCAGATTCCAAACGGCACAAAGATGTATTGCCGTATAAAGGGGAGGAGTTATTTGGGGTCGGTCCATGGGACCTGGTGGCCAGGGCAACTGCTGGAAAATCCACCGTTTTTTACCCTAAGTCACATCTCTGCAGAAAAAGACACCGTCTTTTCAGCCTCAGTCCTTTCGTCCCTATAAGAGTCATATCTGCCCAGGGATAGAGGAAAGGGAAGAAGACTGCAGCAGGCAGCCCATTCCCAGGAACAGAAGCCCTCCACCGCTTCTACCAAGTTCTCAGCATGACGCTGGGACCGTACAGGACCCCTGGATCCTACAAGTAGTATCCAAGGGGTACAGATTGGAATGTCGAGAGGTTTCCCCCCTCGCAGGTTCCTGTAGTCTGCTGTACCAATGTCTCCCTCCGACAGGGAGGCAGTATTGAAAACAATTCACAAGCTGTATTCCCAGCAGGTGATAATAAAATTACCCCTCCGACAACAAGGAAAGGGGTATTACTCCACACTATATGGTGGTACTGAAGGCTAGGTGAGACCTATTCTAAATCTGAAAAATTTGAACACTTACAAGGGTTCAAATCCAGATGGAGTCACTCAGAGCAGTGATAGCAAAGAACAAGGGGACTATATGGTGTCCCGGGACATCAGGGATGCTTACCTCCATGTCCCAAAATTTGCCTTTTCTCACCAAGGGTACCTCAGGTTCGTGGTACAGAACTGTCACTATCAGTTTCAAGACGATGCCGTTGGATTGTCCAAGGCACCCCGGGTCCTTACCAAGGTAATGACCGAAAGGAGGATTCGTCTTCAAAGAAAATGGACGACCTCCTGATAAGAACAAGGTCCAGAGAACAGTTGGAGGTCGGAGTAGCACTATCTCAAGTAGTTCTACGACAGCACGGGTGGATTCTAAATATTCCAAAACCGCAGTTGTTCCGACGACACGTCTGCTGGTCCTAGGGATGATTCTGGACACAGTCCAGGAAAAGGTGTTTCTCCCAGAGGAGAAAGCCAGGGAGTTATCCGAGCTAATCGGGATCCTCCTAAAACCAGGAAAAGTGTCAGTGCATCATTGCACAAGAGTCCTGGTAAAAATGGTGGCTTATTACGAAGCGCTTCCATTCGGCAGATTTCACGCAAGAACTCTTCAGTGGGATCTGCTGGACAAATGGTCCGGATCGCATCTTCAGATGCATCAGCGGATAACCCTATATCCAAGGACAAGGGTGTCTCTCCTGTGGTGATTACAGAGTGCTCATCTTCTAGAGGGCCGCAGATTCGGCATTCAGGATTGGATGCTCGTGACCACGGAGGCCAGCCTGAGAGGCTGGGGAGCAGTCACACAAGGAGTGTGATCAAGTCTGGAGAATTCTCTCCACATAAATATACTGGAGCTAAGAGCAAATTTATAATGCTCTAAGCTTAGCAAGACCTCTGCTTCAAGGTCAGCCGGTATTGATCCAGTGGGATAACATCACGGCAGTCGCCCACGTAAACAGAAAGGGCGGCACAAGAAGCAGGAGGGCAGTGGCAAAACTGCAAGGATTTTTCGCTAGGCGGAAAATCATGTGATAGCACTGTCAGCAGTGTTCATTCCGGGAGTGGACGACTGGGAAGCAGACTTCCTCAGCAGGCACGACCTCCACCCGGGAGAGTGGGAACTTCATCGGGAAGTTTTCCGCATGATTGTGAACCGTTGGGAAAGACCAAAGGTGGACATGATGGCGTCCCGCCCGAACAAAAAATGGGACAGGTATTGCGCCAGGTCACGAGACCTTCAGGCGATAGCTGTGGACGTCCTGGTAACACCGTGGGTGTAACAGTCGGTGTATGTGTTCCCTCCTCTGCTTCTCATAACCAAGGTATTGAGAATTATAAGACATAGAGGAGTAAGAACTATACTCGTGGCTCCGGATTGGCCAAGAGGGACTTGGTAACCGGAACTTCAAGAGATGCTCACAGAGGACTAATGGCCTCGGGAGCTAAGAAGGGAATTGCTTTCAGCAAGTACCATGTCTGTTCCAAGAGGAACCGTGGCATCGGCCTTTAAGAAAGGACCTGCTCCAGGAGGGACCTGGTCTGTTCCAAGACTTACCGCGACTGCGTTTGACGGCATGGCGGTTTGAACGCCGGATCCTAAGGGAAAAGGCATTCCGGAAGAGGTCATACCTACCCTGGTCAAAGCCAGGAAGGAGGTGACCGCACAACGTTATCACCACATGTGGTAAAAATATGTTGCGTGGGTGAGGCCAGGAAGGCCCCACGAAAAAATTTCAACTAGGTCGATTTCTGCACTTCCTGCAAACAGGAGTGTCTATGAGCCTCAAATTGGGGTCCATTAAGGTTCAAGTTTCGGCCCTATAGATTTTCTTCCAGAAAGAATTGGCTTCAGTTCCTGAAGTCCAGACGTTTGTCAAGGGAGTATTGCATATACAGCCCTTGTGTGCCTCCAGTGGCACCGTGGGATCTCAACGTAGTGTTGGGATTCCTCAAATCATATTGGTTTGAACCACTCAAATCTGTGGATTTGAAATATCTCACATGGAAAGTGACCATGCTGTTGGCCCTGGCCTCGGCCAGGCGATTGTCAAAATTGGCGGTTTTGTCTTACAAAAGCCCATATTTGATTTTCCATTCGGGACAGGGCAGAACTGCGGACTCGTCCCCAGTTTCTTCCTAAGGTGGTGTCAGCGTTTCACCTGAAACAACCTATTGTGGTGCCTGCGGCTACTAGGGACTTGGAGGACTCCAAGTTGCTAGACGTTGTCAGGGCCCTGAAAATATATATATATATATATAATTCCAGGACGGCTGGAGTCAGAAAGTCTGACTTGCTGTTTATATTGTAGGCACCCAAAAAGGCTGGGTGCTCCTGCTTCTAAGCAGACTATTGCTCGTTGGATTTGTAGTACAATTCAGCTTGCACATTCTGTGGCAGGCATGACACAGCCAAAATCTGTAAATGCCCATTCCACAAGGAAGGTGGGCTCATCTTGGGCGGCTGCCCGAGGGGTCTCGGCTTTACAACTTTGCCGAGCTGCAACTTGGTCAGGGGCAAACACGTTTGCTAAATTCTACAAATTTGATACCCTGGCTGAGGAGGACCTGGAGTTCTCTCATTCGGTGCTGCAGAGTCATCCGCACTCTCCCGCCCGTTTGGGAGCTTTGGTATAATCCCCATGGTCCTGACGGAGTCCCCAGCATCCACTAGGACGTTAGAGAAAATAAGATTTTTCTTACCGATAAATCTATTTCTCATAGTCCGTAGTGGATGCTGGGCGCCCATCCCAAGTGCGGATTGTCTGCATTACTTGTACATAGTTATTGTTACAAAAAAATCGGGTTATTATTGTTGTGAGCCATCTTTTTTAGAGGCTACTTCATTGTTATCATACTGTTAACTGGGTTCAAATCACAAGTTGTACGGTGTGATTGGTGTGGCTGGTATGAGTCTTACCCGGGATTCAAGATCCTTCCTTATTGTGTACGCTCGTCCGGGCACAGTACCTACCTGAGGCTTGGAGGAGGGTCATAGGGGGAGGAGCCAGTACACACCATGTGATCCTAAAAGCTTGCTTTTGTGCCCTGTCTCCTGCGGAGCCGCTATTCCCCATGGTCCTGACGGAGTCCCCAGCATCCACTACGGACTATGAGAAATAGATTTATCGGTAAGTAAAATCTTATTTTCCTATGGCAGAGATTACACATCAGAAGTATATTGTCAATAATTATTACAGTACATGCCTAGAGATCTATTTATAGTGCTAATTTGTGACTTTAAGCTTTGACAAGTAGATGGCAGTTACGTAATCCGCATACAGCATACATCTTTATCCCCCTTTTTCAACAAACAGAACAATAAACACGTGTGTGGGTGTAAGATTGTGACAGGTATTTGATGCGAGGACAATGTGCAGCAAAAGAACAAACAAACTGAAAAAAATGGAGATTAAGTAACATGGGAATGTGTGCACCCCAATAGGTGCTTCTTCAGGGGGCTCATTGTCCATGATAGATCTTCTGACAACCTCCACTAGGGTCAGGTGAGATGGAGATGTTGGCCCACACACAACTAGGAGGTGGCGCCTGTTGCGCGCATAGAAAACACGGTCAGATTGTACCACATAACTGTTGTGCTTGTTGGAAGATTCCTGCGCAGTCCCAAACCAGACGGGCCTGGATGCGGACAGTCTGTCCAGGGGACATAGGGGGTAATTCCAAGTTGATCGCAGCAGGAATTCTGTTAGCAATTGGGCAAAACCATGTGCACTGCAGGGGAGGCAGATATAACATGTGCAGAGAGAGATAGATTTGGGTGTGGTGTGTTCAATCTGCAATCTAATTTGCAGTGTAAAAATAAAGCAGCCAGTATTTACCCTGCACAGAAATAAAATAACCCAACCAAATCTAACTCTCTCTGCAAATGTTATTTCTGCTTCCCCTGCAGTGCACATGGTTTTGGCCAACTGCTAAAAAATTTCCTGCTGCGATCAAATTGGAATTACCCCCTATGTGCAGAACAAGACCAGCCCTGTAGTTACTTATTCTGTGCGATGATTGCTGTGACGAATGACGTCACAGTAATGACGTCAGATACCCGCCCAGCAAACGCCCGGCCACGCCTGCGTTTTTCCAAACACTCCCAGAAAACAGTCAGTTGACACCCAGAAACTCCCACTTCCTGTCAATCTCCTTGCAATCGGCTGTGCGACTGAAAGCGTCGCTAGAACCTGTGCAAAACCACGATGCTCTATGTACCCGTACACCGCGCGTGCGCATTGCGGTACATGCGCAGTTTCAACGTTTTTTTAACTGATCGCTATGCAGCGACCAACGGCAGCTAGCAATCAACTCTGAATGAGGGCCACTGTGTAGAAACAAAATATCCTTCCACCACATATAAAACTATATATAAATAGAGACATATGGAGTAACAATACCTGGGTTAAAGCCAGAGCCGGATTACGAGGGGGCCCCCGGAGATAAGTACCCCGGGCCCCCTTTTTTGAAAAGGGCCCCCCGCCGCCACCGCAGATCGGATCTCTGTTCCGATCTGCGGTATTGCGCTGCGCTCCCAGGAGCTGGCGGCTCTGGCTCACGGCTCCACTGCACTGAACATGCTGGCTCCGCGGCCGCACGCAGGGAGTCAGTGCCTGTAAAGGGAAGGACAGCTGAGCGACGGCTCAGCTGTCCAATAATCTAACGAGCGGCAGCTTGCGGCTCAGTCATTGGCTGGGCTCGCAGGCTGCAGGGAAGAAGGAGGACGGCGCGTGGAGCCTGGAGGCAGAAGTCATCACCCAGTTTCAGCCAGCTCTCCTAGGCTATGTGTGGTTGTGCAGCCTGCCAGCATCAAAGGACATAAAAACGTAAGGCTGTATTATGTACTGGTTTTATATATATATATATATATATATATATATTTACATATGTGTGTATATGTGTGTGTATATATATATATATATATATATATATATATGTGTGTATGTATATATATATGTGTGTGTGTGTGTGTGTGTCGTCCACCCGACCCTTCTCTCTCTACACTCGCCCGCTATGCCTGGTCAGCAGGCCCGGCGACAGACATGCCGCTGCAGGGGCAGTAGAGAGTACATTTGTCAGCAGCACCTGCTACCGGAACTCACATGTGAACAAGACTGCACCCACAAGTAATGTATAATGTGTGTTATATAATGTATTTGGAGGGGCACTATGTGTCACATAATGTGTTTGGGGGCACTGTGTATTATATAATGTGTTTGGGGTGTACTATGGGGTCTATTCAGGCTGGGCCGCAGCCGCTCATTCGCACGTGGTGTAATGTGAATTTTGGCTCATACCGTGTGACATAATGTAAATTTTGGTTCATACCGTGTGACGTAATGGGAATTTTATCTCATAAAGCATGGCGTAATATAAACTTTGGCTCCTACCGTGAATTGCGGCTCATACAGTGTGGCGTAATGTGAATTGCGGCTCATACAGTGTGGCGTAATGTGAATTGCGGCTCATACAGTGTGGCGTAATGTGAATTGCGGCTCATACAGTGTGGCGTAATGTGAATTTTATCTCGGTGTGTGGCGCAATGTAAATTTTGGCTCATACTTTGTGGCGTAATGTAAATTTTGGCTCATACTGTGTGGCGTAATGTAAATTTTGGCTCATACTGTGTGGCGTAATGTAAATTTTGCCTCATACTGTGTGGCGTAATGTGAATATTATCTCTTGCTGTGTGGCATAATGTGAATTTTATCTTATACCGTGTGACGTAATGTGAATTTTGGCTCATACCATGTGACGTAATGTGAATTTCGTCTCATATCGTGTGGTGAAATGTTAATTTTGACTCACTGTGTGGTGTAATGTGAATTTTGCACCAAAGCCCGCCACTCTCTAGTTCCGCCACTAGGTCAAGGATAGGTTGGGGAAGTGTAAGTAACGATAGGGTGCAGTGGCAGCTATGACTCTGGGTTATGGCGTAGGAGACAGTCAGTACCGGCCGGTGGTCACACCATTATGTTTCATTTTATTTCTCTGGGGTGTATTATATCTACTTTTATTAGGAACTAGGGAGAAATTAGATTACACCATGTGATTTGTTTTTGTGTAAAATATTAAATACAGTTTGAGTATCCCATATCCAAATATTTTAATACTCAAAGTTACTAAAAATATTGTATTAAATGACCTTCAGGCTGTGTGTATTAGGTGTATATGAAATATAAATGCATTCTGTGCTTAGACTTGAGTCCCATCGCCATGATAACTCATTATGGTATGCAATTATTCCAAAATACGGAAAAATCCCATATCCAAAATACCTCTGGTCCCAAGCATTTTGGATAAGGGATACTCAACTTGTAGTAATAAATATTCCTTTTAAGATGGATTAGTCTGTAAGATTCTTTCAAATTTACAACCTAATTGTAATTTTCTTTGTAAAGATTGAAGGCGCTATGATTTTAATTTTAAATCTTAGGGCCCCCCTGTCTTAAGTACCCCAGGCCCCCCGAAGCCTTAATCCAGCTCTGGTTAAAGCTCATATCGTATACAGCAAAAAGCGGAACCTCCTGCACTGTAAAATAATAGTTATAATGAGCTGATTAACATCTTATCAGAAATGCAAAGCTTAGCAATAAAGTATTTATAAAAAAACACTGGAGACCTAAACTCTCATTAAGGCCCTGAGGGGATACAGTATTTAATGTATAAATCCACCTACTTTCACGCTGTAGGAGGATCTTATTATGGTCTCCTCCCCTGTGGGATAAAGGTACATGATCTATTATTAGCATATGTGGGCAAAACAAAGGGGCAATTCCGAGAAAGAATGGCCCTACATCGTAGGGTCATCAAACAAGCTTTCGAGAAGGGCACCAGTGAACCGGGATCCGGTCTGAAGATCGACAGTGTCTAGGTCGACAATGTTTAGGTCGACCACTATAGGTCGACAGTCACTAGGTCGACATGGATGGAAGGTCGACAGGGTTTCTAGGTCGACATGTGCTAGGTCGATAGGTCTAAAGGTCGACATGAGTTTTTCACATTTTCCTTTTTTGGATTTTTTCATACTTAACGATCCACGTGGACTACGATTGGAACGGTAAAATGTGCCGAGCGAAGCGAAGGCACCATGCCGAAGCATGGCGAGCGAAGCGAGCCATGCGAGGGGATGCGGTGCACTAATTTGGGATCCCGGTCACTCTACGAAGAAAACGACACCAAAAAAAATAAAATCCTCATGTCGACCTTTAGACCTGTCGACCTAGCACATGTCGACCTAGAAACCCTATCAACCTTCCATCCATGTCGACCTAGTGACTGTCGACCTATAGTGGTCGACCTAAACATTGTCGACCTAGACACTGTCGATTTGATGAACCACACCCAGTGAACAATCTGTAGCCTGTCATTGCCTACGCCCTACAGGCCAGACATAACATTGCCAGTATGAGAGCCATAATAATAGATCACGTACCTTTATCCCACAGGGGAGGAGACCATAATAAGATCCTCCTACAGAGTGAAAGTAGGTGGATTTATACATTAAATACTGTATCCCCTCAGGGCCTTAATGAGAGTTTAGGTCTCCAGTGTTTTTTATAAATACTTTATTGCTAAGCTTTGCATTTCTGATAAGATGTTAATCAGCTCATTATAACTATTATTGTACAGTGCAGGAGGTTCTGCTTTTTGCTGTATACGATATGAGCTTTAACCCAGGTATTGTTACTCCATGTCTGTTTATATATAGTGGAAGGATATTTTGTTTCTACAGTGTCTTTAATGTATGTTTATGTTTTACAGCGTCACCTAGCAACTCTAGTTGCACCTTTCCATTGGCTAAGCCGGTTCGGCGCCGTCTGCTGACATCGAGTCCCGGAGTCTCCACTCGAGTGAACCAGGACGCGGCGGGAGCAGCGGCGCTGGATAGGTGAGCTTAATCGATGTAATGAATGTTTGTTAGAGAGGTATATATACCTGTTGCTGGTTGTAAATTTTTGTGGAACGCTTGTCCCTGACGACGGGGTAAGTACCCGAAATGACGTAGGACTAATAAATTGCTTTTTAAATTGCGACAAGACTGTGGACTGCCGCTGATTCTTGCTACTAATGTGAGGCCGCATCTGTGACCTACAGAAGGCATCGCAGCAAGTAACTCACTATCAGTCCCGGGCGCCACAATTTCTGATGGCAGCCGTGGCCATAGCCAACACCCACAGGGTTGCTTCTATCACTGCAGCAATGATGCCCATGTGATTTAACTCCGCTATCACGTTGTTCTTCATGGCCAGAGACACGTCTGGGAGCATGTACTGTTGGAGAAAGAGTCTTCTCTAAATGCTCGTGATAGGTGACTGGGAGTTCCCCAAAGGGAATTCAGTTGAACAGATCTGCAAAATCTTTTAACTGTGGAACATCCTGAGGGAATGCACATGCGCATCAGCACTTAAAGTTATTAAC
Organism: Pseudophryne corroboree; assembly: GCF_028390025.1. Lineage (NCBI taxonomy): Eukaryota > Metazoa > Chordata > Amphibia > Anura > Myobatrachidae > Pseudophryne > Pseudophryne corroboree. The sequence continues at coordinate 543,614,109 of NC_086446.1, read as the reverse complement.
CTCAGTCTTATGCTGATTGGCAAAATAAAGAGCAAACTAAAGAGCTGTTTGAAATTACTGTCCGCTATATAATACTACAGCATTAAGGGGCTAATGCAGACTGGAACGCTGCAGCGGCAGCGATCGCAGTCTGAATCTTTTTGTGGAGTGCGCAGCGGCCGCCCTACGCTTGTGCACCCCTGGAGCCCAGTGAGATGCTATGAGCATCTCTGGGCTGCGATTGCCTCTGCTTGATTGACAGGGAGAGGCGGTCGCGGGGCGGGAGTGCCAACGACGCTAGAACGACGTTGGTGGGGCGCGGTCCGGACAACGGAGGCGTGGTGGGCTGCTGGAATGTGCAAGTTTGTCTGTCATCAGCTTTAGACTTGGACCTAAAGCATGCAAAATTATTTTGTTTGCCATAAACTTTGTAGCATTTATTGAAATCATATTTGTAGCGTTCATGGGCGACCGCTGCAATTCACATGTATCAACTTGTATATGTTCCTGCATTCATTGCCGGAGGTCACATACATCAGACTGTCTTTTAAACTCCATTGGACTGCCCATGCAGCATGCATATATGTATAGCAGTGTTCAGTGTTAATTCCTTCTCGCATAATAAAAGTGCACGAGTATCATCATCATATGTTCCACAAACAATCCTGTCCCTGATGAGCACACTTGCTAATGCACCATAATTATATTTCTTTCCTAGTAGTTTCAATCTGGCATCATAACACTGGATACTCTCATAGGGGCTTTGCACAGCAGTGTTAATAGCATGTATGTCCTTTATAATATTTTTCACTGATAAGCATGTCTCATCAAACATACTATTTTAGTGTCTCTAAAGCCTCTTGATCCTCCACCTCTACATAAACAAATGTGTCTGCAGTGCTCAGGGACATAAAAGGGCTTCCAACCTGGGTAATGTAGGGGGCGTAGCCTAATTGTAGGAGATGGGACCACGCTCCCCTAAAACCTACAAAAAAGTAATACTGTATGACCTGCACAGAAGGACACAATTTGCCCCTCAGCCAGGGGCAGATCCATGGGGGGAGCAATCCGCCTAGTAAAATCTTCAAACAGCCTCCTTACATAGCAACGTTTCGGGGTTTTATTGACCCCTTTTCAAGCAGCACATACAACACAAAGTAGTAAATGTGATTACCTTAAATACCCTCTCCCTTGCTGCAGATACCGGGTGTCCTCTCCCACCCTCTGTGTAAGCTGGTTGTTAGAAGATTTTACTTGACCGCAGAGTGCCGATAGATAGATAAATAAATGGGATGCAGTCAATTTACCTACAATCAAAATCATGATGGTCAAAATACCGACAACCATTGACTGATGGTCAAAATACCGACATGGTAAAAATACCAACATTAAACATGTCGACATGGTCAAAAAATCGACACGTTTTTCATGATTTTTTCATTGAAACCGACTTGTTCATACTTTACCATCCCAGTGGACGTGGAGGGGCAATATAATAGTGTGCCGAGTGCAGTAAGGCGTGCCCAAAGCATGGCGAGCTCAGCAAGCCATGCAAGGAGACACGGCACACTTATACAGTGTCCATGTTGACCTATGTCGACACACAACAATTAAAAAACTTGCGTCGACTTTTTGACATGTCGACATTTTTAAATGTCAGTATTTTGACCGTGTCGACATTTTAACCAGAGGAATCTATGCAAAGAAGAAGCTGGACCAGTCCGAAGCAGGTATGTCTTTTACATGCTGAATGAAGGTCTCCACTGCAGCTTCCAGTGACTCCAAATGAAACCCATGGATCTTCCGCTTCATTTATGGGAACACAAAGAAGTCGCAGGAGGCCAGGACTATCTGTATGGCGGATGACCAAGCTCCTGGATGCGTTCATGGGTCAGAAAATCCACCACTTTCCTGGACTTGTAGGCAGGTGCATTGTTGAGATGAAGATAAAATGTCTTGTTTTTTTAACTAATTTAATATGGTTTAAAATAGTGGTCCTCCAACCTTAATCGAGGTGTGAGCTACTTTCGGAAAATAAAACCTCTGGAATAGCTACCCACTCCCCCAATGTACGTGCATGCCTGTGAAAGTGGGTGTGGCCTCAAAAAAGTGGTTGTGGTCTCAAAAAAGTGGTTGTGGTCTCACAAAAGTGAGTGTGGCCTTGCAACAGTAATGCCCCCTGCATAGTGCCAGATACACAAGTAATACCCCCCCCAGCAGTTCCAAATACAAATAACGCCCCCCAGCAATGCCAGATACACAAATAATGCCTCCCAGCAGTGCCAGATACACAAATAATGCCCCCCAGCAGTAACAGATACACAAATAACGCCCCCCAGCAGTGCCGGATACACAAATAATGCCCCTCAGCAGTACCGGATACACAAATAATGCCCCTCAGCAGTGCCAAATACACAAATAATGCCCCTCAGCAGTGCCAAAACAAACTGTACAGTCACATTATGCTCCAATATGCTCCATCAGTATACACCTGCAGTGTGCTGATTATTGTAGCCATTGCCATACCTATTTAGACTCTAAATAGGTGGGGCGATGGCTGTAAAAATCAGCACAATGCAGGTGTATACAGTTCTGATGGAGCATATTGGACTGTACAGTTTACTTGGCTCTAACTAGGAGTGGTGATAGCTGCAATAATCAGCACAATGCAGGTGTATACTGATGGAGCATATTGGAGCATAATGAGGTTGTGGTACAGCCACATTATGCTCCATCATATAATACACCTGCATTGTGCTGACTGCTGTTTTCACTACACACACACCACACACGGAAGCCTTTAATACGATTACTGCTGGCACTAAACTACTAAAGACTCACTCAATGCCTCTATCACGGTCCGGATGGCGTGGGGTGCGGGCTCTGTCACACTACAAGCGACTACTCAGGGGCAGCTCTCCCGCTCCCGGCCGCGCACAGTGATGTACAGCCGTGTACACCAGCTCCCGGCTGCGCATAGACGCCGCCCACTCCTTGAGTACCCATGCATAATGTCGGTAATGGTAGCAGGATTCTGCCTGCGAGCTACTCCGATTACAGCGGAGAGCTACCCATCACTTGCGAGCAACAGGTTGGCGACCGCTGGTTTAAAAAGTAGTTTTTTAATATTTAAATAATATATTATGCACATCTGCAGAACAGATCTCATCAAAAACTGAGGCACAGTGGAGCGGTGCTGTCGCATGTGATCTGACCATGCCAGCTAAGTGGTTTTAAGGACCTTTTCAAGACATAGCAGCATACAGGTATAGATGTATAAATCAAGCAGCCAGTCTCTTCCTCGATTCTCTTCTCGATGCCTGTAAGTTGGCGGTGCTGTCCCCCTGGAGTTTGTATTGTGTGTGTGTGTGTGTATATATATATATATATATATATATATATATATATATATATATATATATATATATATATACACTGCTCAAAAAAATAAAGGGAACACTAAAATAACACATCCTAGATCTGAATGAATGAAATATTCTTATTAAATACTTTGTTCTTTACATAGTTGAGTGTGCTGACAACAAAATCACACAAAAATGATCAATGGAAATCAAATTTATTAACCCATGGAGGTCTGGATTTGGAGTCACACTCAAAATTAAAGTGGAAAAACACACTACAGGCTGATCCAACTTTGATGTAATGTCCTTAAAACAAGTCAAAATGAGGCTCAGTAGTGTGTGTGGCCTCCACGTGCCTGTATGACCTCCCTACAACCCACACATGTGGCTCAGGTAGTGCAGCTCACCCAGGATGGCACATAAATGCGAGCTGTGGCAAGAAGGTTTGCTGTGTCTGTCAGCGTAGTGTCCAGAGCATAGAGGCGCTACCAGGAGACAGGCCAGTACATCAGGAGATGTGGAGGAGGCCGTAGGAGGGCAACAACCCAGCAGCAGGACCGCTACCTCCGCCTTTGTGCAAGGAGGAACAGGAAGAGCACTGCCAGAGCCCTGCAAAATGACCTCCAGCAAGCCACAAATGTGCATGTGTCTACTCAAATGATCAGAAACAGACTCCATGAGGGTGGAATGAGGGCCCAACGTCCACAGGTGGGGGTTGTGCTTACAGCCCAACACCGTGCAGGACATTTGGCATTTGCCAGAGAACACCAAGATTGGCAAATTTGACACTGGCGCCCTGTGCTCTTCACAGATGAAAGCAGGTTCTCACTGAGCACATGTGACAGACGTGACAGAGTCTGGAGACGCCAAGGAGAACGTCCTGCTTCCTGCAACATCCTCCAGCATGACCGGTTGGGAAGTGGGTCAGTAATGGTGTGGGGTGGCATTTCTTTGGGGGGCCACACAGCCTTCCATGTGCTCGCTAGAGGTAGCCTGACTGCCATTAGGTACCGAGATGAGATCCTCAGACCCCTTGTGAGACCATATGCTGGTGCGGTTGGCCCTGGGTTCCTCCTAATGCAAGACCCCAGTCCGCCCGTTCCCCAGACCTGAATCCAATTGAGCACATCTGGGACATCATGTCTCGCTCCATCCACCAACGCCATGTTGCACCACAGACTGTCCAGGAGTTGGCGGATGTTTTAGTCCAGGTCTGGGAGGAGATCCCTCAGGAGACCATCCGCCACCTCATCAGGAGCATGCCCAGGCATTGTAGCACGTGGAGGACACACACACTACTGAGCCTCATTTTGACTTGTTTTAAGGACATTACATCAAAGTTGGATCAGCCTATAGTGTGTTTTTCCACTTTAATTTTGAGTGTGACTCCAAATCCAGACCTCCATGGGTTAATAAATTTGATTTCCATTGATAATTTTTGTGTGATTTTGTTGTCAGCACATTCAACTATGTAAAGAACAAAGTATTTAATAAGAATATTTAATTCATTCAAATCTAGGATGTATTGTTTAAGTGTTCCCTTTATTTTTTTGAGCAGTGTATATATTAGAGATGAGTGGGTTCGGGTCTCAGAGAACTGAACCCTACCGGACTTCATGCTCTGGGCCTGGTTCCGAGTCAGGCTCGGGTTTTCCCCGCCTGACTCGGAAACCCGAACGAGGCAAAACGTCATCATCCCGCTGTCGGATTCTCGCGGGATTTGGATTCCATATAAGGAGCAGCGCATCGCGGCCATTTTCACTCCAGTCTCGGAGAGTGTATTGAGAGGACGTGTCCTCAGTGTCTGTGTGGGCGGGAAAGTAGGCTGGCGAGTCTTGTGCTGTGTTGTGCTGCTCAGTCCAGTCCAATGTAGTCCATGTATTGTGCTGCAGAGCCCGCGTGGGGTGCGGGCTCTGTCACACTACAAGCGACTACTCAGGGGCAGCTCTCCCGCTCCCGGCCGCGCACAGTGATGTACAGCCGTGTACACCAGCTCCCGGCTGCGCATAGACGCCGCCCACTCCTTGAGTACCCATGCATAATGTCGGTAATGGTAGCAGGATTATGCCTGCGAGCTACTCCGATTACAGCGGAGAGCTACCCATCACTTGCGAGCAACAGGTTGGCGACCGCTGGTTTAAAAAGTAGTTTTTTAATATTTAAATAATATATTATGCACATCTGCAGAACGGATCTCATCAAAAACTGAGGCAACACTGGCTAGTCACAGTGTTGGTGTCCTCTGCTGCTATATGTCCCCAATGCTGCTGGCTGCTGTATAAGTCCCATGCAGTTTTGCTGTGTTGTCTTGCATCAGACCAGGGGTAGTATCTCTCTTGTGCAGCATCAGTCCAGTGACCAGTCACAGTGGTGGTGTCCTCTGCTGCTATGTGTCCCCAGTGCTGCTGTATAAGTCCCATGCAGTTTTGCTGTGTTATCTTGCATCAGACCAGGTGTAGTGTCTCTCTTGTGCAGCATCAGTCCAGTGACCAGTCACAGTGGCGGTGTCCTCTGCTGCCATATATCCAGTGTAGTTGTATAAGTCCCTTTCAGTGGTGCTGTGTTGTCCTGCATTAGACCAGGGGAAGTCTCTTGTGCATCAGTCCAGTGACCAGTCACAGTGGTGGTGTCCTCTGCTGCCATATATCTAGTGTAGCTGTATACTGTAAGTCCCTTTCAGTGGTGCTGTGTTGTCCTGCATTAGACCAGGGGAAGTCTCTTGTGCATCAGTCCAGTGACCAGTCACAGTGGTGGTGTCCTCTGCTGCCATATATCCAGTGTAGCTGTATAAGTCCCTTTCAGTGGTGCTGTGTTGTCCTGCATCAGACCAGTGGTAGTGTCCTGCCCATCAGTCATTCCAGTGACCAGGCAGTCACAGTGGTGTACGCTGCTGCTATATGGCCACTGCTGCCGTATAATAATATTATTATTATTATTATTATACGGCAGCAGTGGCCATATAGCAGCAGCGTACACCACTGTGACTGCCTGGTCACTGGAATGACTGATGGCCAGGACACTACCACTGGTCTGATGCAGCACAACACAACAACACTGTAAGGGACTTGTTGTTGTTGTTGTTATTATTATTATTATTATTATTATTATTATTATTATTATTATTAACAACAACAAGTCCCTTACAGTGTTGCTGTGTTGTGCTGCATCAGACCAGTGGTAGTGTCCTGGCCATCAGTCATTCCAGTGACCAGGCAGTCACAGTGCTATACGCTGCTGCTATATGTCCACTGCTGCCGTATAATAATAACAACAAGTCCCTTACAGTGTTGTTGTGTTGTGCTGCATCAGACCAGTGGTAGTGTCCTGGCCATCAGTCATTCTAGTCATTCCTGTGCCGCATATTGTCTTATATAACTCCCAAAAAATAATGGAGAACAAAAATTTGGAGGATAAAATAGGGAAAGATCAAGAACCACTTTCTCCTAGTGCTGAAGCTGCTGCCACTAGCAATGACATAGACAATGAAATGCCATCAACGTCATCTGCCAAGGCCGATGCCCAATGTGATAGTAGAGGGCATGTTAAATCCAAAAAGCCAAAGTTCAGTAAAAAGAGCCAAAAAAATTAATTTAAATCGTCTGAGGAGAAACATAAAGTTGCCAATATGCCATTTACGACACGGAGTGGCAAGGAACGGCTGAGGCCCTGGCCTATGTTCATGGCTAGTGGTTCAGCTTCATATGACGATGGAAGCCCTCATCCTCCCACTAGAAAAATTAAAAGAGTTAAGCTGGAAAAAGCACAGAAAAGAACTGTGTGTTCTGAGATGGTATCACAAATCCCCAAGGAGAGTCCAAGTGTGTCGGCGGTTGCGATGCTTGACCTTCCACTGGACGGGAAGAGGTGGCTCCTTCCACCATTTGCACGCCCCCTGCAAGTGCTGGAAGGAGCACCCACAGTCCAGTTCCTGATATTGAAATTGAAGATGTCACTGTTGAAGTACACCAGGATGAGGATATGGGTGTTGCTGTCGCTGTGGAGGAAGTTGGCGATGAGGATTCTGATGGTGATGTGGCTTGTTTAAGTCAGGCACCGGGGGAGACACCTGTTGTCCGTGGGATGAAGAAGCCCATTGTGATGCCTGGGCAAACTACCAAAAAAGCCACCTCTTCGGTGTGGAATTATTTCTCCACAAATCCGGACAACAAGCAAGAGGTGGTAATGAGGTGGAATTCAACACTATATGCTTCAGAGGATGAAGGAGCAGCAAAAGGCCATTCAAGCCTATACATCCACCTACGATATAGGCAAAGGAGGGGTAATGCACCTGACTCAAGCGCAGTGGAGAATGATTTCCGTCTTGTGCAAGGTTCTCCAACCCTTCGAACTTGCCACACGTGAAGTCAGCTCAGACACTGCCAGCTTGAGTCAGGTCATTCCCCTCATCAGGCTTTTGCAGAAGCAGCTGGATAAATTGAAGGAGGAGCTAAGACGGAGCGATTCCGCAAAGTATGTGAGACTTGTGGATGGAGCCCTTCATTCTCATTCACTTTGCCAGGATTCAAGGGTGGTCAATCTGTTGAAATCAGAGCACTACATGGCCACCGTGCTCGATCCTAGGTTTAGCCTACGTTGTATCTCTCTTTCCAGCAGACACAAGTGTGCAGAGGTGCAAAGACCTGCTGGTTAGTAAATTGTCAACTCAAGCAGAACGTGACCCGTCAACAGCTCGTCCTTCAATTTCTCCTGCCACTGGGGCTGCAAGGAAAAGGATAAGATTTCCTAGCCCACCTGCTGGCGGTGATGCAGGGCAGTGAGGAGCGAAAGCTGACATATGGTCTGGACTGAAGGACCTGCCAACGATTACTGACATGTCTACTGTCACTGCATATGATTCTATCACCATTGAAAGAATGGTGGAGGATTATATGAGTGACAGCATCCAAGTAGGCATGTCAGACAGTATGTATGAATACTGGCAGGAAAAAGAGGCAATTTGGATGCCCTTGCACAAACTGACTTTATTTTACCTAAGTTGCCCCCCCCTCCAGTGTGTACTCCAAAAGAGTGTTTAGTGCAGCTGGTAACCTTGTCAGCAATCGGCGTAGGAGGTTACGTCCACTAAATGTGGAGAAGATGATGTTCATCAAAATTAATTATAAATTCCTCCGGGAAGACCTTTACCAGCAATTGCCTCCAGAAAGTACACAGGGACCTGTGATGGTGGATTCCAGTGGGGACGAATTAATACTCTGTGAGGGGGAGGATGTACACAGTGAAAGGGGCGAGGAATCAGAGGATGAGGATGAGGTTGACATCTTGCTTCTGTAGAGCCAGTTTGTGCAAGGAGAGATTGCTTCTTTTTTGGTGGGGGCCCAAACAAACCAGTCATTTCAGCCACAGTCATGTGGCAGACCCTGTTGCTGAAATGATTGGTTTGTTAAAGTGTGCATGTCCTGTTTATACAACATAAGGGTGGGTGGGAGGGCCCAAGGACAATTCCATCTTGCACCTCTTTTTCTTCTTTGCATCATGTGCTATTTGGGGACTAGTTTTTTTAAGTGCCATCCTGTCTGCCACTGCAGTGCCACTCCTAGATGGGCCAGGTGTTTATGCCCAGGGGAGGATCCAGAAGAAAATGATATGGGGGGCACCATGGAAGGGGCAAGTACATTTGCGTGCGGCTTCGGTGCATGGTGCAGTGTGCAGGGGGCAGCGTTTGAGGGACAGGGGGCAGCGTGTGAGGGTCAAGGTGCAGGGGGCAGTGTGTGAGGTGCTGGGTACAGGGGGCAGTGTGTGAGGGGCAGGGGGCAGCGTAATAATGCCCACAGTAGTAGCACCCCGTAATACACATAATGCCCACCACAGTAGCGCTTCTTATACAATGCCCACAGTTGTAGCGCTCATTATGCAATGTCCATTGTACTGGTAGTGCCCCTTATATAGACCCCATAGTAGTGGTGCCCCTTATGCAATGCCCGTATTGCCCCCAGTAGTAATGTTGCCTGTAGTAATACCCCCAGTCATTTAGCACCCTAGTAGTTATGCCCCCAGTGGTAATGCCCCTACAGTTATGACCCCAGTAGTTTACCCCCCCTTTAGTTTAGCCTCCCAGTAGTAATGCCCCCAGTAGTTTGCCAGTAGTTTGCCTGCTTGTAGTTTAGCCACCAGTAGTAATGCCCCCCTGTAGTTTGCCCCATTTAGTTTAGCCCGTGTAGTTATGCCCCCCTTGTAGTTTAGCCCCCAGTAGTTTGGCCCCTGTAGTTATGCCCACCTTGTAGTTTAGCCCCCAAGTAGTAATGCCCCTGTAGTTACGCCACCAGTAGTAATGCCCCTGTAGTTACGCCGCCAGTAGTAATGCCCCTGTAGTTACGCCGCCAGTAGTAATGCCCTCCTGCAGTATACCCCCAGTAGTTAGCCCTTTGTAGTTTGCCCCCTTGTAGCTTACCCACAGTAGTTTCCCCCCTTGTAGTTGGCCCCAGTAACAATGTCCCCCAGTAGTTTGCCCCCAGTAGATGCCCCCCAGTAATAATGGCCCCCAGTAGTTTGCCCCCAGTAGATGCCCCCCAGTAAAAATGTCCCCCAGTAGCTGCCCCCAATAGTAATGCCCCAATAGATGACCCCCCCAGTAGTGATGCCCCCCAGTAATAATGCCCCCAGTAGTAATGCCCCCCCAGCAGTAATGCCCCTTGTTGATGCCCCCCCCCCAGTAGTAATGTCCCCCCGTAATTTGCCCCCGCTGCACTAAGAAAGATAAAAAACTACATACTTACCGAGCCCCGTTCCCGCTTCCAGACCTCCTCCTGGCGTCCTCTCCTCAGCACTATGAGAGAGACGTCATGACTGACGTCTCTCCCATAGTGCACGCCGCAGTGACAGCGCCGGAAGCCGGAGCTCAGTACTGAGCTCCTGCCTCCGGCTTCCGCTGTGCAGGGAGACGGGCGCCCGCTGGTAAAACAATCTCAGCGGGCGCCCGTCATCTCCCTGTGCGGCGGGGACGGACGGACGGAGGGAGAACGGCCACAAATGACAGGGGGGGCACGGGCCCGAGTGCCCCCCCCCCTGGATCCGCCACTGTTTGTGCCGCACACTTGTGTCACTTAGCTTGGCCATCCAGCTACCTCATTGTATCTCTTTTACTTCTTTGCATCATGTGCTGTTTGGAGCCTAATTTTTAAATCTGCCATCCTGTCTGCCACGGTAATGCCACTCATAGATGGGCCAGTTGTTTGTGCCGCTTAGCTTAGTCATACAGCCACCTCGGTGCAACTTTTAGGCCTAAAAACAATACTGTGAGGTGTGATGTTTTCAGAATAGACTGGAAATGAGTGGAAAGTAATGTTAATAATACCGTAGGAGCAAAATTACCCCCAAATTCTGTGATTTTAGCTGTTTTCATGTTTTTTTCAAAAATCATCCAGATCCAAAACCAAAACGAGAACATGAAAGGGTGGTTTTGGCAGAAGCAAGCCAAAACCAAAACACGAAAGAGGAATTAAAATCAAAACCAAAACACAAAACACGAAAAGTGCCAGCCGCACATCTTATATATATATATATATATATATAGACAAATTATCCTTCCCAACCTGTGGCTCAGGTATTGTGCGGCGAAGGAAGCAGGCGGCACTCCAAGGACTTGTGTAACAACTTGTTTTTGTATTCAAAGCATAGTGACAAAAAAAAAGCAAAACAAAAATACAGGTATCTTTACAACGTTTCAAGGCATGGCAGCCTTTTCCTCAGGTAAGTGACCCTGGTGCTGTGAAAAGAAACAAAAAACGAACGTTCGTTTTTTGTTTCTTTTCACAGCACCAGGGTCACTTACCTGAGGAAAAGGCTGCCATGCCTTGAAACGTTGTAAAGATACCTGTATTTTTGTTTTGCTTTTTTTTGTCACTATGCTTTGAATACAAAAACAAGTTGTTACACAAGTCCTTGGAGTGCCGCCTGCTTCCTTCGCCGCACAATACCTGAGCCACAGGTTGGGAAGGATAATTTGTCTGTATTATCATCTGGAGGGCACCCAGGCATTATTCCATTTATCAGAGTGCCGGATGTCTCTTTTCTGTATATATATATATATATATATATATATATATATAAATATATGGCACTCCTCTATCTATCTATCTATCTATCTATCTATCTATCTATCTATCTATCTATCTATCTATCTATCTATCTATCTATCTATCTATAAACTTTCACATATTGTTTAATTTGAAAGTCATTAAAGAGCAAATCCTTAACATTTTTAATGAGACTAAAAAATGTTGCCTTTGCGACATTCCTTGAATTAGACTGACATTGCATGCTTTAGGCTCCTGCATGTTTGTTCTCTATGTGCAAAGTGTATTTATATAATCAGTCTAGCTCCTATTGCCCAGCCCCAGGTATTTGGGAGCTGTGACAGGTGGACCTGTGGTATGCGCCTGTCTGTAAACAAAACCATCTCATTCCATCACAGGGCCAGTGCTGAACTTGGTCCAACACTATAAATACTGCCTCCTATTTATACCGAGGACTTGCTTGTCACTCTGATGGTCTCTGCACTGTCATACATAGCCTGGAGGTTACCAGGACAGCAAGAGACAAGAACTAGTGCATGAACGGAGAAGACAGTTTGTGGGATCCTCACATTATCCAGCTGATTTCTTACGGCTTATGAAAATGAATAACTCAGGTGAACCCTATCTGAATGTCCAGGCCATTTGTTCCAAAGTAGGGATTGTTCGCTTGCTGCAACTCCTGTTTGGATGTACCACCTTCAGCCTGGTTCTCCACAAAGCTGGATTCAGTGCTGCCTATGGAACGTTCTGTGTCTTTGTATGGTGCTTCTGTTTCGCTATCACCACCCTAATTATTGTATGTGATCTTACACGACTGCAGTCATGCCTTCGCAATCTGTCCTGGGGCAACTTCACTGCAGCCTTTGCTATGCTGGCTGCCCTTATGACCCTCACGGCATCTGTCATTTATCCACTGTACTTCGTCACACTGAACTGCTCCTCAACGGACTGTGTAACCAGGAATCACCGTCTTGCGGTCAGCATCTGTGCAGTGCTTTTGTTCCTGGTCTATGCGGTGGAGGTGTTCCTGACACGTGCCAGGCCTAGGATGCCCTCGAGCTACATGGCAACAGCAGCTGGCTTGCTGAAAGTTGTTCAGGCTTTTGTAGCCTGTGTGATATTTGGAGCTCTAGCAACAGAGAGTCAGTACAAGAGGTACATAGCCACTCAGTGGTGTGTGGCTGTGTACAGCTTCTGCTTTGCAGTGACAGTGGTAGTGATAATACTAAATGTCACCGGACGGGCAGCCACCTTACACTGCCCATTTGAACGCTTTGTGGTGATATACACATTGGTAGCAATATTGATGTACATGAGTGCTGCTGTCATCTGGCCGGTCTTCTGTTTTGATTCAAAATATGGGTCACCATCGAGACCCTCACGATGCTCTTGGGGACGATGCCCATGGGACAGTCAACTGGTGGTCACCATTTTCACACATATAAACCTGGTGCTGTACATTGCGGACTTGCTTTACTCACAGAGACTGCGATTTGTGACTCAACATTAAGGTGGAGCAAACATTTAAACACAAAACCACCTGGGGACCAGCAGTGTTATGTATTTAGTACTGTGTCACCAAATCAGGCCTACACTGACACTTCTGTTTCCTAATTCACCGAACACATGTAAGGGAGAGCTGTATAAAAGTACTGTCACAATCAGGACTGACGTAAAAAATATACATAGAGGTAATTTTGTATTCTGTAGTAAATTGTCAAAAATGTGATACTAAAGCAATATTTTTTTTATATATAATTTTTCAAAAAATGTACCGTATATACTGTAAGTTACTAGGATATTAGGAGAGATGATCCGTGACTATTTATATATATATATATGTGTATATATATATATATATATATATATATTTACTTATTAATAATGTATTTATTAACAGTTTCTTGTATAGCGCAGCAAATTCCATTGTGCTTTATAATTGGTAATAATGATAAAATAAAACTGGGTAATTACAAACAGTCATGGAGGTAGGAAGGTCCTGCTCGCAAGCTTACAATCTATAAAAACATATATATATATATATATATATATATATATATATATATATATATATATGTATATATATATATATATATATATATATAAATTATTAGATAGATAGATAGATAGTCGATATAAACACATAGAAACAGGAGGCTGTGTGGACCATGATTCAATATGGGTCATAAAAATCCAAAGTAACTTGTAATATCCATAGTAATTTACAGTAGGGGCTGCACAATGTACTGCACAAGTTTTTCCTCATAAACACGGATGTGATAATATAATTTATACAGAGTAGACATTATTATTATTATTACTGGTATATTACATAGATTGACAGACATGTTTCAAACTTTCTACTACTATGAGTGAATAAAGTTCCAAGATTTTTACATATCAGAAGCCTGGTGAGTGCTCTCTACTGCTACTTATGGTGTATTACATAGAAATGTTATAAAAAAAACTATCAGTTATCCGTATCACTACACAGAAGTGCTGTCTTGAACAGTCACAGTTAAGCTTACTTAAGGGCCCTACACACTGGACGATATCTAAGAACGATATGAACGATATCGTTCAGAAATGCGCCCCCCCCCCCCCCCCCCCCCCCCCGTGGTCGTACATCGTTGTCCTTTCATAATTTTTCAGTGCAAGACAATTTAGACGAATATCGTTCATCAATCATATCGCTCATCGTTCAAATCGCTCAGTGTGTAGGGCCCTTTACACTGTCCAATAATTATTATTACTACTATTATTATTATTATTACTACTACTATTATTATTATTTAAACTGCATTCATCATTTCCCTTTTGTACTAATTTTTCCAACTATTCTACCATAAGTAATTTTCCATTTTTTTAAGCATTTGTATCTCCTCGGAACAATATATGAAAATGCATTGCATTATAAAATGGCACAAATCATCAGAAAGGTAGAAAAAAAAAATTTGTAATATGAATGACATTATATCAATGACAAGAAAGCCATAAATGCCATAATGAAAAGGAAAATTAAATAAAGAGGATAACTAAACGCATACATTGTACACTGAGCAGTTTTCTATTTAACACCATATATACTGTATGAATGCTGTTTACTGAGATGGGCCCTGAAATGCTAACCTGAGTGGTCTGAAAAGGAAGACATTCTACCAATCTGTGGAATGTGGAGTGGTATTTTACTGCAATAATATAGTGTCTTCCTGTGAGACTTTCCTCCATGTGTCTATAGCCCCAAACATTTGTATGCACTCCTCTGTCTGAATCCCACTGGGCTGGAGACCCCCTCGCACAGGCATATACAGAGGTGCATTCTGGGTACATGTGGGAGAAAACGCAACCAGCTACCATGTGACTGTCACAATGGGGAAACTTTGGAATGGCTGGAATGAGCAAATGTCACATTGAGAAATGTCTTGTTTTGAAAGTAGGGACAATTTATTTATAATGGTCAGTTGCAGCCTTAATTATTCCAGTGTATTTATAGATGAGACTGAAATGGGAAAGAAAGGTAATACATAGCTACGTCAGCTGTTACAGCACTCACTTCCACACAGAGATGTCTAATATCGGCCTTTCAGTCAGGGTTATACTGAGATGTCAATGAGTGACTGAAGGATCACACCTCAATGTGTGTAGAATGATATGCACATCTCATGTATCTTACTAAGAACTTACAGTAACTAATAAAGTAATATAATAAATACGTAGTAAATTACTCTGTATAATAAAAGTTTTTTTAAATAAATGTTTTTATTAAAACACTGCAAAACTGTACATTTTCAATTTCTGTTTGCCAAATTGGTCAATGTTTTCTTACTGCGCATGCATCTGAGCCATAGGGCCAGATGTACTAAGCCTGAAAAGTGATAAATATCACAGTGATAAAGTACCAGGCAATCGGCTCCTAACTGTCATTTTTCAAACACAGCCTGTGACATGACAGTTAGGAGCCGATTGGCTGGTGCTTTATCACAGTGATATTTATCACTTTTCAGGCTTAGTACATCTCCCCCATTGTGAGTATGTGCAGCGAGTGAATTGTGATGGCGGTTGCAACGAGAGATTAGTCGCAAAGTGAGTGAAAGGAAGACAGAATTTGGAGATGGTAATGAGGAGTGGTCAGATAAACGCAGGCGTGTCATGGCCGTTTAGACAGCGTTTTCTGGGCATGCATAAATGAACAGTTGCAAATAGGGATGGCCATCAGTGTTGCCTGCATCGATGGTCACGGTGACAGAAAGCATCAATGGTAGGCAATCAGGTCAATTATCAGGTTATGCACATGAACGGCGGCTGCTGCTGTTTCGGTGCGAGAGACGGGGACAAAGCTAAGTTTTGAATGACAGCTCAGCATGTGAAAGAAGTGGGACATCCCATTACACCCTCTTACGCACAGTGTAAGGGAGCAGCGCAGGCAGGGCCGGCAACAGAAATCATGGGGCCCGGTACACCAATATCTCTGCCCCCCCCTCAACCTACCTCTGCCCACCCTCCTCAACCGATCCTCCAGACATCACATACAATAAATATATATATATATATATATATATATATATACAGACATCACATACAATATATACATACTATATATAATAAGATTTTACTCACCGGTAAATCTATTTCTCGTAGTCCGTAGTGGATGCTGGGACTCCGTAAGGACCATGGGGAATAGCGGCTCCGCAGGAGACTGGGCACAACTAAAGAAAGCTTTAGGACTACCTGGTGTGCACTGGCTCCTCCCACTATGACGCTCCTCCAGACCTCAGTTAGGATACTGTGCCCGGAAGAGCTGACACAATAAGGAAGGATTTTGAATCCCGGGTAAGACTCATACCAGCCACACCAATCACACCGTATAACTCGTGATACTATACCCAGTTAACAGTATGAAATATAACTGAGCCTCTCAACAGATGGCTCAACAATAACCCTTTAGTTAGGCAATAACTATAAACAAGTATTGCAGACAATCCGCACTTGGGATGGGCGCCCAGCATCCACTACGGACTACGAGAAATAGATTTACCGGTGAGTAAAATCTTATTTTCTCTGACGTCCTAAGTGGATGCTGGGACTCCGTAAGGACCATGGGGATTATACCAAAGCTCCCAAACGGGTGGGAGAGTGCGGATGACTCTGCAGCACCGAATGAGCAAACTCTAGGTCCTCCTCAGCCAGGGTATCAAACTTGTAGACTCTTGCAAAAATGTTTGAACCCGACCAAGTAACAGCTCGGCAAAGTTGTAAAGCCGAGACCCCTCGGGCGGCCGCCCAAGAAGAGCCCACTTTCCTCGTGGAATGAGCTTTTACAGATTTAGGGTGCGGCAGTCCAGCCGCAGAATGTGCAAGTTGAATCGTGCTACAGATCCAGCGAGCAATAGTCTGCTTAGAAGCAGGAGCACCCAGCTTGTTGGGTGCATACAGGATAAATAGCGAGTCAGTTTTCCTGACTCCAGCTGTCCTGGAAACATATACTTTTCAGGGCCCTGACTACGTCCAGTAACTTGGAATCCTCCAAGTCCCAAGTAGCCGCAGGCACCACCATAGGTTGGTTCACATGAAAAACTGATACCACCTTAGGAAGGAATTGGGAACGAGTCCTCAATTCCGCCTTATCCATATAAAATACAGATAAGGGCTTTTGTATGACAAAGCCGCCAATTCTGATACACGCCTGGCCGACGCCAAGACCCACAGCATGACCACTTTCCACGTGAGGTATTGTGGCTCCACGGATTTAAGTGGCTCAACCCAATGCGACTTCAGGAAATCCAACACCACGTTGAGATCCCACGGTGCCACTTGAGGCACAAACGGGGGCTGACTATGCAGCACTCCCTTAACAAAAGTCTGAACTTCAGGCAGTGAAGCCAGTTCTATTTTGGAAGAAAATCGATAGAGCCGAAATCTGGACCTTAATGGAACCCAATTTTAGGCCCATAGTCACCTCTGACTGTAGGAAGTGCAGAAATCGACCTAGCTGAAATTCCTCCTTTGGGGCCTTCCTGGCCTCACAGCACGCAACATATTTCCGCCATATGCGGTGATAATGGTTTGCGTTCACTTCTTTCCTAGCTTTAAATAGCGTAGGGATACCTTCCTCCGGAATGCCCTTTTCCTTAAGGATCCGGCGTTCAACCGCCATGCCGTCAAACGCAGCCGCGGTACGTCTTGGAACAGACAGGCCCCCTGCTGCAGCAGGTCCTGTCTGAGCGGCAGAGGCCATGGGTCCTCTGAGATCATTTCTTGGAGTTCTGGGTACCAAGCTCTTCTTGGCCAACCCGGAACAATGAGTATAGTTCTTACTCCTCTCCTTCTTATTATTCTCATTACCCTGGGTAAGAGAGGCAGAGAAGGGAACACATACACCGACTGGTACACCCACGGTGTTACCAGAGCGTCCACAGCTATCGCCTGAGGGTCCCTTGACCTGGCGCAATATCTTTGTAGCTTTTTGTTGAGGCGGGACGCCATCATGTCCACCTGTGGCCTTTCCCAACGGTGTACAATCATTTGGAAGACTTCTGGATAAAGTCCCCACTCTTCCGGGTGGAGGTCGTGTCTTCTGAGAAAGTCTGCTTCTCAGTTGTCCACTCCGGGAATGAACACTGCTGACAGTGCTAGCACATGATTTTCCGCCCATCGGAGAATCCTTGTGGCTTCTGCCATCGCCATCCTGCTTCTTGTGCCGCCCTGTCGGTTTACATGAGCGACCGCCGTGATGCTGTCTGACTGGATCAGCACCGGCCGGTGTTGAAGCAGGGGTCTAGCCTGACTTAGGGCATTGTAAATGGCCCTTAGTTCCAGAATATTTATGTTGTAGGGAAGTCTCCTGACTTTTCCATAGCCTTGGAAGTTTCTTCCCTGTGTGACTGCCCCCCAGCCTCGAAGGCTGGCATCCGTGGTCACCAGGACCCAATCCTGTATGCCGAATCTGCGCCCCCCTAGAAGATGAGCACTCTGCAGCCACCACAATGCGACCCGGACCACTTGTCCAACAGATCCCACTGGAAGATCCTTGCATGGGACCTGGCAAATGGAATTTCTTCGTAAGAAGCTACCATCTTTCCCAGGGCTCGCGTGCATTGATGCACCGACACCTGTATTTGTATTAGGAGGTCTCTGTCTAGAGACGACAACTCCTTGGACTTCTCCTCCGGGAGAAACCCTTTTTATCCTGTTCTGTGTCCAGAACCATACCCAGGAACAGTAGATGCGTCGTAGGAACCAGCTGCGACTTTGGAATATTCAGAATCCAGCCGTGCTGTTGTAGCACTTCCCGAGATAGTGCTACTCCGACGAACAACTGCTCCCTGGACCTCGCCTTTATAAGGAGATCGTCCAAGTATGGGATAATTATTTCGGCCATTACCTTGGTAAATACCTCGGTGCCGGGGACAGACCAACGGCAATGTCTGGAATTGGTAATGACAATCCTGTACCACAATTTTGAGGTACTCCTGGTGAAGAGGGTAAATAGGGACATGCAGGTAAGCATCCTTGATGTCCAGTGATACCATGAAATTCTCCAGGCTTGCAATAATCGCCCTGAGCGATTCCATTTTAAACTTGAACCTTCGTATATAAGTGTTCAAGGATTTAAATTTTAGAATGGGTCTCACCGAACCGTCTGGTTTCGGTACCACAACATTTTGGAATAGTAACCCCGGCCTTGTTGAAGGAGGGGTACCTTGATTTCACCTGCTGGAAGTACAGCTTGTGAATTGCCGCCAGTACTACCTTTCTCCGAGGGCAGCAGGCAAGGCTGATGTGAGGTAACGGCGAGGGGGAGTCGCCTCGAACTCCAGCCTGTATCCCTGTGATACTACTTGCAGAACCTAGGGATCCACCTGTGGGCAAGCCCACTGGTCCCTGAAGTTCCCGAGACGCGCCCCCACCGCACCTGTCTCCACCTGTGGTGCCCCAGCGTCATGCGGTGGACTCAGAGGAAGCGGGGGAAGATTTTTGATCCTGGGAACTGGCTGTCTGGTGCAGCTTTTTCCTTCTTCCCTTGTCTCTGTGCAGAAAGGAAGCGCCTTTGACCCGCTTGCTTTTCTGAAGCCGAAAGGACTGTACCTGAAAATACGGTGCTTTCTTAGGCTGTGAGGAAACCTGAGGTAAAAAAATTTCTTCCCAGCTGTTGCTGTGGATACGAGGTCCCAGAGACCATCCCCAAACAATTCCTCACCCTTATAAGGCAGAATCTCCATGTGCCTTTTAAAGGCAGCATCACCTGTCCACTGCCGGGTTTCTAATACCCTCCTGGCAGAATGGACATTGCATTAATTCTGGATGCCAGACGGCAAATATCCCTCTGTGCATCCTTCATATATAAGACGACGTCTTTAATATGCTCTATGTTAGCAAAATATTATCCCTGTCTAGGGTATTAATATTATCTGACAGGGTATCAGACCACGCTGCAGCAGCACTATTTATGCTGAGGCAATTGCAGGTCTCAGTATAGAACCTGAGTGTGTATATACAGACTTCAGGATAGCCTCCTGCTTTTTATCAGCAGGCTCCTTCAAGGTGGCCGTATCCTAAGACGGCAGTGCCACCTTTTTTGACAAACGTGTGAGCGCCTTATCCACCCTAGGGGATATCTCTCAACGTGACCTATCCTCTGGCGGGAAAGGGTACGCCATCAGTAACTTTTTAGAAATTACCAGTTTCTTATCGGGGGAACCCACGCTTCTTTACACACTTCATTCACTCATCTGATGGGGGAACAAAACACTGGCTGCTTTTTCTCCCCAAAAATAAAACCCCTTTTATGTGGTACTTGGGTTCATGTCAGAAATGTGTAACACATTTTTCATTGCCGAGATCATGTAACGGATGTTCCTAGTGGATTGTGTATATATCTCAACCTTGTCGACACTGGAGTCAGATTCCGTGTCGACATCTGTGTCTGCCATCTGAGGTAACGTGCGTTTTTTGAGCCCCTGATGGCCTTTGAGACGCCTGGGCAGGCACGGACTGAGAAGCCGGCTGTCCCACAGCTGTTACGTCATCCAGCCTTTTATGTAAGGAGTTGACATTGTCGGTTAATACCTTCCACCTATCCATCCACTCTGGTGTCGGCCCCACAGGGGGCGACATCCCATTTATCGGCCTCTGCTCCGCCTCCACGTAACCTTCATCATCCAACATGTCGACACAGCCGTACCGACACACCGCACACACACAGGGAATGCTCTGACTGAGGACAGGACCCCACAAAGTGCTTTGGGGAGACAGAGAGAGAGTATGCCAGCACACACCAGAGCGCTATATAATGCAGGGATTAACACTATAACTGAGTGATTTTTCCCCCAATAGCTGCTTGTATACATATATTGCGCCTAAATTTAGTGCCCCCCCTCTCTTTTTAACCCTTTGAGCCTGAAAACTACAGGGGAGAGCCTGGGGAGCTGTCTTCCAGCTGCACTGTGAAGAAAAAATGGCGCCAGTGTGCTGAGGGAGATAGCCCCGCCCCTTTTTCGGCGGACTTTTCTCCCGCTTTTTTATGGATTCTGGCAGGGGTAATTTATCACATATATAGCCCTGGGACTATATATTGTGATGATTTGCCAGCCAAGGTGTCTTATATTGCCCTCAGGGCGCCCCCCCCCAGCGCCCTGCACCCATCAGTGACCGGAGTGTGAGGTGTGCATGAGGAGCAATGGCGCACAGCTGCAGTGCTGTGCGCTACCTTGTTGAAGACAGAAGTCTTCTGCTGCCGATTTTCCGGAACACTTCTTGCTTCTGGCTCTGTAAGGGGGCCGGCGGCGCGGCTCCGGGAACGAACACCAAGGTCGGGTCCTGCGGTCGATCCCTCTGGAGCTAATGGTGTCCAGTAGCCTAAGAAGCCCAAACTACCACCTGTTAGGTAGGTTCGCTTCTTCTCCCCTTAGTCCCTCGCTGCAGTGAGTCTGTTGCCAGCAGATCTCACTGTAAAATAAAAAACCTAAATATACTTTCTTTCTAGGAGCTCAGGAGTGCCCCTAGTGTGCATCCAGCTCAGCCGGGCACAAGATTCTAACTGAGGTCTGGAGGAGGGTCATAGTGGGAGGAGTCAGTGCACACCAGGTAGTCCTAAAGCTTTCTTTAGTTGTGCCCAGTCTCCTGCGGAGCCGCTATTCCCCATGGTCCTTACGGAGTCCCAGCATCCACTTAGGACGTCAGAGAAATATATATATTATATAGATAGATATATAGATATATATATATACTGACAGCACAGTCTGTGTGACATCAAGCATGTACATGTAGTAGTCAGTGGGACATATACAGTACTCTGCAGCAATCTTCCATGTCCACATAAACTTATCAGGAAGCAGTAGTTTCCCTACACATATTACACACCCTGGGAGATCACGCGCAAACAGCTCACCTATAAATATTATTACACACCTGGGGAGCTAACACACATAACCCCCTATACATATTACACATACAGAGCAACCCTACGCATATTACACACAGAGCCCTCATATACTGTACATTATACTCCCGGTAAGCTTGCACACATACACAGTCCTCTAATTCATATAACACATACAGAGCCCTCTAATACATATAACACATACACAGCAACCCTACACATATTACAAAATGCAGCTGCTGCCTCCTCCAGAAACTCAGCACGGAGCAGTCAATATGCCGGTTACCGCATACATTACCCCCACAGGGCACAGCAGCCCTCCCGCCAACTCGTGAGGGGGGTGAGGAGCTCAAGAGAAACACACATGGAGCACTCCGGATAACTAACTTGAAGTGATTCCCCTCCATGTCACTCATGGCTGCCACTCTAACAACCAGCTGCTGGTGCTACCTCCGGCGGTAACGGCGTCCTCTCTCATTTGTCTGCGGCGACAGCATCCCACATCCCGCTCTCTCCGCTGCCAAACACCTCCCAAAATCTCAGCTATTTGGCAGGCGGAACAGGCATTATTTTGTGTCCCTGATGCTCGGGGCCCCTATGACTGTTGGGGCCCGGTACGGGTGTCCCCTTTGACCCCCCCTGTTGCCGGGCCTGAGCGCAGGACTGCAGACTGACAGCCTAGCAGCCCTGTGCAGCAACAGCAGGGCTGAAAACGGCAGGATGGGGAGGAGGAAAACCATCGGACAAACAGATACCAACGATGGTGTATAACCATAGACCTCAATGATTTTAAATCGATGGCCATACCTAGTTGCGATCTTACTTGTTACTGGAGCTCTCTGCTTGACAGCTCAGCCTGCGCATCTACAGAGGCACTCAGACTCTGCATGATGACCCGATATGCGACAATGGGATAGATGTATCAGCAATTATAGTCCGTCGGACGGAAATAAAGAGACAGCAGTGGGCATCCCTATGCTCAGGTTAGCTTCTGTCCAGAGTCGCGATTGCATATGGCAAAAGATACCAACATCAATCGCAAGTACAACCACATGTGACTTAGGCCCTTTGGCATACAAATTATATAGTTAAATATAAGCTTAAGTAAGTAGTACACATAATGACAATTCAGCAAATACATTCAGCCCTCATAAAATCTCCTAAGAGGAATAGGAAATCTTGACAATAACAATGACTAAATGATGAAACAATAGAAGTCACAAGCTGGGACCAGGGAGCCAGCCACTGACCTTAAGAAAAATCAAAAGGGGATCACGAGTCTAAAATAATCGTAGGGTCATTAGACAGCACATGGACACTATACCATTGAGTATGCTTAAAGGATTTAAGGAATCTCCGTTGGAAATAAAGTCATAGGGATATATAACAACATTTAAAAAAACTCCGAAACATAAGTTTATTTCTCCAGTGTGGTCTGGTCTCTATCCATTCCATAATGAAAATATGAAAAAGCTTATCCTGAAATCAGGACCGTTTTAAGAGAGGAGGTGATAATGCCAGAGTCTACCGCGCATGCACAGGTCTCCAGGACCATGGTGCCTGTGCCTTGTTCCCGGGGACAACCAGTGCGCATGCGCAACTCACTTGCAAATGGCAGCGGCGGCCATTTTCCAATTTTAATATATGGCCCAGATTTATCAAGCCTTGGAGAGTGATAAATTTCACAGTGATAAGTACCGGCCAATCAGCGCACAACTGTCATTTTTCAAACCTAGCCTTTCACATGGCAGTTAGGAGCTGATTGGTTGGCACTTTATCACGGTGAAATTTATCACTCTCCAAGGCTTGATAAATCTGGGCCTATGAGTGCAGTGTGTGTAGTGTGGGCCCCCCTGGCCCAGGGGCCTGTGTGCACCGCACACACTGCACCCATTATAGAAATGCCTATGCATAAAATACTTCCAGAGTTGGGAGCGTCACGTTTATCCATTTTTTAAATATGGCTTTGCGAGCCGCTGCGCTTATAATGTACAAAGGTTTCTTACAACCTTTTGTCACTCTTTGGCCCTCCAGCATTATTCCAAATATTGCACATACAGTACATCGGTAAGTGGGAGATAATTCACCAAATGTTGTAGGGCATGTTTTCTGACCTGTACCCTCAGAAGGGGGCAATTCCAAAAATAGTGATACATGTCCGCCATTGAGGACTAGTAGCAATTAAAGATGTGCAGCGGGCATTTTTCGGGTTTTGTGTTTTGGTTTTGAATTCAGTTCCGCGGTCGTGTTTTGGATTCGGACGAGTTTTGGCAAAACCTCCCTTAAGAATTTTTGTCTGATTCGGGTGCTTTTTTTCAAAAAACCCTCAAAAACAGCTTAAATCATAGAATTTAGGGGTCATTTTGATCCTATAGTATTATTAACCTCAATAACCAGAATTTCCACTCGTTTCCAGTCTATTCTGAACACCTCACACCTCACAATATTGTTTTTAGGCCAAAAGGTTGCACTGAGGTCACTGGATGACTAAGCTAAGCGACCCAAGTGGTCAGCACAAACACCTAGCCCATCTAGGAGTGGCACTGCAGTGTCAGACAAAAGGGCAGATATCAAAAAAAGGCCCCCAACAGCACATGATGTAAAGACGAAAAAAAGGTGCACTGAGGTTGCTGTAGGTCTAAGCTAAGCGACACAACCACCTGGCCCATCTAGTAGTCTCACGCAGTGGCTGAATGTCAAGAGTGGGCCGCAATTGTTCGGTCCACTGACAGCATCTCCAGCACGCTCCAGCCACTTTAAAAAAAAATCTGCAATTGGTGGACTTATACGGTAGTACCCCAGGACTAATACAGCAGTACCCCTGGACTCATACGGCAGTGTCACACAGGATGGCACTTTTCAAAAACTAGGCCCCAAACAGCACCTCATGCAAAGATGTCGAAGAGGTGCAATGAGGTAGCTGTATGACTAAGCCAAGCGACAGAAACAATACCAACTGGAATTATATGTCCAAATCACTGGAATTATTTGGCAAGATCACTGTAATTAATAATTATAAAATCCTGATATTAATTGGTAAAATCACTGTAATGCTATGTCCAAATCACTGGAATTATTTGGCAAGATCACTGTAATTAATAATTATAAATCACTGATATTAATTGGTAAAATCACTGTAATGCTACGTCCAAATCACTGGAATTATTTGGCAAGATCACTGTCATTAATAATTATAAATCACTGATCTTAATTGGTAAAATCACTGTAATGCTACGTCCAAATCACTGGAATTAATTGGCAAAATCTCGCTATCGCCTGCCTAGTGAAGTGGAATCTAGATGGGATTTGGTACCAGGGACACAATAACTTCATCAATTGTCTAAATCCCACTGCACTAATGGCGGATAACGGGCGCACGTCTAACAGCGCACTGATTATACTGAGCACTGATTATACTGATCACAGATTATATTGAGCACTGAGTATACTGAGCACTGATTTTTACTGAGCACTGATTATACTCAGCACTGATGATACTACGGAGAACTGACACTGAACAGCACGATGCAGCACAAGACACTGTACTAGTATTAGTGAGCAGCACAAAAGCCCTCTGGAATTGTCACCCCCCAGATACCACTGTGACTGGAATGATGATGACCTATGCACAGTGACAGGACACTACCACAGCACTCTACAGCAGCAAGATGCAGCACAAGACACTGGACTATTAGTAATGTACTGTAGTATACTGAGCACCACACAATGCAGTACAAGACAATGAGCAGTGATACTGAGCACTGATGAGGATACTAGAACTGACACTGAGCAGCGAGATGCAGCACTGGACTATTGTACTGTAGTATACTGGTCACCACAATGCAGCACAAGACAATGAGCAGTGATACTGAGCACTGATGAGGATACTAGAACTGACACTGAGCAGCGAGATGCAGCACTGGACTATTGTACTGTAGTATACTGGTCACCACAATGCAGCACAAGACAATGAGCAGTGATCCTGAGCACTGATGAGGATACTAGAACTGACACTGAGCAGCGAGATGCAGCACTGGACTATTGTACTGTAGTATACTGGTCACCACAATCCAGCACTGATACTGAGCACTGATATTGAGCTGATATTGAGCTTTCCACTCAGAAAACGTACCCACGTCCTCTCGCTCTCTCTACAATGCACGAGTGAAAATGGCGGCGACGCGCGGCTCTTTATATGGAATCCGAATCTCGTGAGAATCCGACAGCGGGATGATGACGTTTTGCCTCGTTCAGGTTTTCCGAGTCAGGCGGGAAGAACCGAGACTGCCTCGGACCCGTGTAAACCACGTGGAGTTCGGGGGGGGGGGTTCGGTTCTTGGAGAACCAAACCCGCTCATCTCTAGTAGCAATAGAAGTTATTTTTTTTTTTTTGCTGGCCAAACTAATTTCATGAAAAACATGGGTCCTGGGGGCGTGGCCTAGTGCTGGAGGAGAGCAGACGCAGCCTCTTAGAGCTCCTACTCCTAAAAGTCCTTTACACCCTCCTAAGTCTCGGGGGACGGGCGGCGCCGCACCTCACTCCCTCCTGCACCTCTCCCAAACCCTCTGCTGTCGCTTCATCAGTGCCGGGAATGCTGGGACCGTCACTGCGGGCAGCGGCCTACATCACAGCCAGAAGCCGGGACCTAGATTTAGGCGCCGCCCCGACGGACCCCCCCGGAAGCCCCACAGACACGGCTCTCACCCCCCTCACCTCCCCCTGTGTGCTCCAGACATCACTTTGCGGGCGGGAAGGCCCGTCCGCCCCCTCCACCGGCCGCATCACCTCAGGAACCCAGCAGGGATAACGGGAGGCTGTGTGTTTTCACAGCCCGGTGACCATCTTGAAACCTGGCAAACGCTGCTGTGCTGCCCTTACCAGTGTTCACCTGCAAGGAAGCTTGCCACTGGCCCCCACACTGATAATACCTGAAGCCACTGTATCTCTGGACACTACGTCTTACAGCAGGACCTCGATACTCAGATCCTAACAGTCTATGTGATCAATGGTTCCGGTATGAATGGTCGACCATGTTATGGTCGACAGTAATTAGGTCGACCACTATTGGTCGACATTGACATGGTCGACATGGACACATGGTCGACACATGAAAATGGTCAACACATGGAAGGTCGACACATGAAAAGGTCGACATTATTTTTTTAACTTTTTTTGGTGTCATTTTTTGCGTAAAGTGACTGGGAACCCCAATTAGTGCACCGCGTCCCCTCGCATGGCTCGCTTCGCTCGCCATGCTTCGGGCATGGTGCCTTCGCTCCGCTGCCGCTTCGCTCGGCACAGATTACCGTTCCAATCGTAGTCCACGTGGATCGTAAAGTATGGAAAAGTTCCCCAAAAGAAAAAAAGTTAAAAAAACTCATGTCGACCTTTTCATGTGTCGACCTTTCACGCGTCGACCATTTTCATGTGTCGACCATGTGTCCATGTCAATGTCGACCAATAGTGGTCGACCTAATGACTGTCGACCATAACATGGTCGACCATGTGAACAGATACCGTGCTCAATGCCTGACACCCTGCTACAGTGTGACCTGGTGGGTGTGCGGTAGGGGGCACTGGGGACCTTTCACCTGGTTTGTGTCCCAGATCTATCCTCCACACACCCTTTATCGCTTCACAGAAACTTCAGTGTTTTAATTCTACTATAAATTACGGTACTGCTTTTTGTCTACTAATTTATGAAGAAGCGACCCTGGATCTCCCTCTAGAGGTCTGTTGGGAGAATACACCCGTTCTATAATTGTTCGTTCTCTCATTCACACCTGGGGGGTTGCAGTGCCGTGCGCTCCCTGAGATGACCTGAGACGCCTACCCCCCTCCCACACACTGACACTCATCTGATTATTAAGCAGCTCTCCTTTTTCCGTCATCGCGTGTACTGACGCTCCTATATCATGTTTAAGCTTGGACCAGATATCGAAATGCCGGTGAAACGTGGGGCAAAAACACCCAGGCACCCGGCGCAGGTACAGTTTCCTAAACCCGCCAACTCAAACCAGAAATCCCCAGCCTCTCCATCAGCGAGGTTCTTGACTTCCAACACGATATTCAAGACTACATCTCCATCTACAATGTCAAGCATGGACACTGATCCACACGCTCCGTTGACCACTCAATCCATGCTGAAGATGTTCACAGCATTCCGGTCCGATATCTTTTCAGGTCTGGAGGCCTCAATCCAAACTCACCGGACAGATTTGGTCGGCATCTCCACCTGCACAGAACACCTAGAGGACAAGATGCAGGAATTGGTGACATCCCACAACGATCTCCTCTCCGCCCACTCCGAGCTACAGACGGAGATTACTACGATGCGAGAAAAAATTGCGGATATCGAAGACAGGTCTAGGAGAAACAATCTCAAGATCAGAGGTATCCCGGACTCGGTGGCCCCTGCCGAGTTGAAAGGCTATGTCACCGAACTTTTCCGGAAATTGCTCCCGTCGGCAACAACCCAAGATCTTATCATGGATCGGGTCCACCGACTGCCCCAAACCAAGGGGAGGATACGCCTCAAACTATTCGAGGGACACATTGTTAAGAGTCCACTTTTTCCACATTAAAGAAGACATCTTGAAAGCTGCCAGACACAGATATATTGGGAGGCCTGCAAATTTACCCTGACCTTTCCCAATATACTTTAGCAAAACAGCGACCATTCCACCCTATTACTGCGGCTCTCAGCGACGACATCCAATACAGATGGGGATTCCCTGTGAAACTCATCGTCCGATACGACTCTTCTTCCTATGTGATATCGGACTTAGATGCTGGAACCAAACTCCTGGCAGATTGGGATATTTCAGTCCTCCCACCCAAATCCAACCCTTTGGCCCAGATTCCGGAGGGATGAGGAGACTGATGTTCGGGTATCCTTTTACCGATGTTTCCTTTTTTCATCTAAGTAATGTGTTTAGTTAGTACATTGCACCTTTTACTGGCTAACTTTATAGCCAGTTGTTAACTTTCTGTGTTACGGTTTATATGTTGATTTATAGCTTGCGGCCGACTCTAGTGGTACCGATGTCCAGGCGATTTTAGTTGACTTGATGTTGAGTGCCGGAGATCGGTTTCATTGCAGTTAGTCTCTCGTTTACAAGAGTGCTTATGAACATTATACTACAATTTATTGACTGTGTTGCTGTGTGGGGGTTTTCAGCTAGTGTCCATTCCCCAATGTGTTTTGTTTTGTTGCCATGTTTTTTAGGCGACAAACACTGTAGCCCTAATTTTAGGGCTGTTTCAGTTGTTTTTCTATCTGTTCCTCTTCCTTTTTTTGTTGTTTCTTTCCTGCTCTGTCTCTATATCTCTCCCTCGTCTGAGTCTTTGACCTTTTTCCCTGCCCCCCTTGGAGTCGTACTGCGCAGTATGGCACATCATTCTTTACATGACATGTTTATTGATATATTATGGCTAAGTTTTATTCCTTGAATGTCCACGGCTTGAATTCCCCTAATAAGATACAGTTAGCTCTGGAAACTTTCCATAAAGCTAGGGCGAAAGTGGTGAACTTCAGGAGACACACTTCTCATCGATTGCCCCGCCCCTATTCCACAATTCTCACTACCCTACCAGCTATTATGCGAATGGTCCGCTTAAAAGACATGGTGTGGCGATTCTATTCCATAATTCTCTCCATTTTGAACTTGCCCATCAAACCGCAGATAAAGACGGACGATATTTAATCTTAGTGGGGAAACTGGAAGATAAGGATATAACGTTAGTATCTTTGTATGCCCCTAATTCTCGACAGATTCCCTTTCTGAGAGCCCTGTTTGAAGTCATACAAAAAGTCTGGAAATGACAGTTATTATGGGAGATTTTAATGTGGCCCCCGATGAGAAATTAGGCAGATCACCACCCTTTAAAGTATCTACTCTGGGTCCAGGCTCTCGGAGAGGGCTTCAAGCTTTATTGGCGGATTTTGACATCTATGATGTTTGGCGTATTCGCTCCCCCAACGTAAAAGACTACACTTTTTTTTGCAAGTACACAACTCATACTCCCGTATAGATCTGATATTACTAGATAAATGGTTGTTACAGCATACACGTCGAACTACAATTATTCCGGTTGCTTGGTCTGATCACGCTGCAGTAACCTGGACATGGGACCACTGTTCCTCATCAATTCCCCCTCGCCCATGGCATTTTTCAGAATACCTACTAACCTCCCCCGAAGCGATCACATCCATTACCGACACGTTAAATTTGTATCTAGCCATTAACTCTCCTACTGATACTTCAGTACCTAACCACTGGTGTGCTTTGAAGGCGGTCCTGCGGGGCTCAATAATCCAAGTAGGTGCCAGATTGAGAAGACAGTTTTTCCAACAACAGTCCACTCTAGAAGAGAGACTCCTCCAAGTAGAATCATTAAATAGATCCCACCCTACTCGGCTTTTAAAACTTGAATTAGTGTCACTTTGTATCCAGCTTCATACACTGTTTCTGATCTGCATGAAACATGCTTATGACAAAATGCAAAAAAAATTGTACTCTTTAGTAGTGATGAGCGGGTTCGGTTCCTCGGGATCTGAACCCCCCCGAACTTCACCCATTTTACACGGTTCCGAGGCAGCCTCGGATCTTCCCGCCTTGCTCGGTTAACCCGAGCGCGCCCAAACGTCATCATCCCGCTGTCGGATTCTCGCGAGATTCGTATTCTATATAAGGAGCTGCGCGTCGCCGCCATTTTCACTCGTGCATTGGAGATGATAGCAAGAGGACGTGCAGCGTTCTCTCAGTTTCTGTGTTCAGTGTGCTGCAAATATCTGTGCTCAGTGTGCTTGCAAATATCTGTGCTCAGTGTGCTGAAAATATCTACGTTCTCTGGCTGAAAAACGCTCCATATCTGTGCTGCATTGTAGTATATAGTAGGAGGACAGTGCAGAATTTTGCTGACCACCAGTATATATATAGCAGTACGGTACAGTAGTCCACTGCTCTACCTCTGTGTCGTCAAGTATACTATCCATCCATACCTGTGCTGCATTTTAGTTGTGCGCAGTATATATAGTAGGAGGACAGTGCAGAATTTTGCTGACCACCAGTATATATATATAGCAGTACGGTACAGTAGTCCACTGCTCTACCTCTGTGTAGTCAAGTATACTATGCATCCATACCTGTGCTGCATTTTAGTTGTGCGCAGTATATAGTAGGAGAGGACAGTGTAGAATGTTGCTGTGACCACCAGTATATATATATATATAGCAGTACGGTACAGTAGTCCACTGCTCTACCTCTGTGTCGTCAAGTATAATATGCATCCATACCTGTGCTGCATTTTAGTTGTGCGCAGTATATAGTAGGAGGGGACAGTGCAGAATGTTGCTGTGACCACCAGTATATATATAGCAGTACGGTACAGTAGTCCACTGCTCTACCTCTGTGTCGTCAAGTATACTATGCATCCATACCTGTGCTGCATTTTAGTTGTGCGCAGTATATAGTAGGAGGGGACAGTGCAGAATGTTGCTGTGACCACCAGTATATATATATAGCAGTACGGTACAGTAGTCCACTGCTCTACCTCTGTGTCGTCAAGTATACTACAAAAGTTCAGTAAAATTACCCAAAAAGCAAAATTCAAAGCGTCTGATGAGAAATGTAAACTTGCCAATATGCCATTTACGACACGGAGTGGCAAGGAACGGCTGAGGCCCTGGCCTATGTTCATGGCTAGTGGTTCAGATTCACATGAGGATGGAAGCACTCATCCTCTCGCTGGAAAACTGCAGTGCCACTCCTAGATGGGCCAGGTGTTTGTGTCGGCCACTTGGGTCGCTTAGCTTAGTCGCACAGCTACCTCATTGCACCTCTTTTTTTCTTTGCATCATGTGCTGTTTGGGGACTATTTTTTTAATCTGCCATCCTGTCTGACACTGCAGTGCCACTCCTAGATGGGCCAGGTGTTTGTGTCGGCCACTTGGGTCGCTTAGCTTAGCCATCCAGCGACATTGGTGCAAATTTTAGGACTAAAAATAATATTGTGAGGTGTTCAGAATAGACTGGAAATGAGTGGAAATGATGGTTATTGAGGTTAATAATACTATGGGACCAAAATGACCCCCAAATTCTATGATTTAAGCTGTTTTTGAGGTTTTTTGTAAAAAAAAATTCAGGGAGGTTTTGCCAAAACGCGTCCGAATCCAAAACACGGCCGCGGAACCGAATCCAAAACCAAAACACAAAACCCGAAAAATTTCCGGTGCACATCACTAATACATATATATATATATATATATATGTATATATATATATATCAGCAGCAATGAGGGCGGCACTGGGAGACGTAGCAAGTAAGTTGAAGAAAAAAGTGCTTTAATGATTAATTAAAGCACTTTTTTCTTTAACTTACTTGCTACGTCTCCCAGTGCCGCCCTCATTGCTGCTGTTGTATAGGGGATTGTATCCAGGAGGTGAAGGCACGGGGGCAAGTATTCTACAACGCTGGGGAGCGTAAGGAGTGCCGGGTCACACTGCATGGTAAATATATATATATATCCGCAGAGAGTCCTGCACTCGCGTCAATATAATGAAATAAAATAGCGGGTGCTACCAGTAACCTTTATGGGGTCACACAAATACAATACATCTACCACATCTGTGGAGGGTGCACTCGCGCCAAAGAATAGTCCATAAGACTTGATTGTAGTTCAATTTCTTTAATGAAGGTCAGAAGTAATGCCATTTATAGTCGACGTTTCGGTCCTATTCAGGGCCTTTCTCAAGACCGGCACACTCATAATTTCTACAACATAATAAATTGATGTCATAGAACATTTAACAACAGTAAAAAAGGACAATATAGCATATTATATGCAATACAGAATTAAAATAACATGGTCACATGTTACACCACCACCAGTGCCTCCCAGGCCCCTAAAAAACCAGACTGAGGGTGACTGCTGTGAAAGATCATCATACAAAACGACCACCAAACAATAAATCACCGATGGCGAAATCACAGATAGATTACCAGCGTGTATAAAATCAATCATTAGTGCAGCTAAAGATTACCTGCACTGGCAACAAGTAGGTAAGGTAGATCATAATCAAATTCATGCAAGACTCCATTATTCACAAATCACTGTAATAAATATGGAGGGATTCAATCAACCTAAGTGTTAGATCACAGGTGAGAACTCAGATCTAACAGGGACAATACAAACAATAGGGATAATCAAGGATATACCTGAGGTTTAAAAGTAGGTGAAATATGATGCAGCTGTCCCGACAGAATGACATGCCATATAGTGTAGATCCACTGCAAAAATATTAAACAAAGGATAAAAATCCTAAACTGACCAACTGTCAACAGCAAGTAGGTCAATTAAGATGTAAAACAGTACTCACGGAGCCGGTACCACACGGGCGTCAGACAGCTGCATGTCTCACAAGGTTAGCTGCTGACTATTTATTGACCCCTGGACCGGAAGTGCAATTAACACAGACTAGTGGATCTACACTATATGGCATGTCATTCTGTCGGGACAACTGCATCATATTTCACCTACTTTTAAACCTCAGGTATATCCTTGATTATCCCTATTGTTTGTATTGTCCCTGTTAGATCTGAGTTCTCACCTGTGATCTAACACTTAGGTTGATTGAATCCCTCCATATTTATTACAGTGATTTGTGAATAATGGAGTTTTGCATGAATTTGATTATGATCTACCTTACCTACTTGTTGCCAGTGCAGGTAATCTTTAGCTGCACTAATGATTGATTTTATACACGCTGGTAATCTATCTGTGATTTCGCCATCGGTGATTTATTGTTTGGTGGTCATTTTGTATGATGATCTTTCACAGCAGTCACCCTCAGTCTGTTTTTTTAGGGGCCTGGGAGGCACTGGTGGTGGTGTAACATGTGACCATGTTATTTTAATTCTGTATTGCATATAATATGCTATATAGTCCTTTTTTACTGTTGTTAAATGTTCTATGACATCAATTTATTATGTTGTAGAAATTATGAGTGTGCCGGTCTTGAGAAAGGCCCTGAATAGGACCGAAACGTCGACTATAAATGGCATTACTTCTGACCTTCATTAAAGAAATTGAACTACAATCAAGTCTTATGGACTATTCTTTGGCGCGAGTGCACCCTCCACAGATGTGGTAGATGTATTGTATATATATATATATATATATGTAAAGGCAGGGGAGAAGAACAAGCGCCATATGGTGTAGTATTTTAGGGTAAATGGGAGTGGTACATATGTGTATAAAATATAAGTACCGGATAGATTCTTGAGAATAGGCCTGTATATCTCAAAAAAATTCTTTGTGGCTGTTCCCCACCTAGGAAACAAAGATCATCGCCATATGGTGTAGTAACCTCAGATATATCTTGGGGTGCCCCCCCTTATATTACAAGCGTACCAAAAGATAAATTCAATATAGCATATAGGATATACATATATCCAAGTAGATCAAGTCGGTCCAGTGAAATGTGATGGCTGAATCAATCGTCTGCTACTGCCTTGTATAATATCAATAAAGTTTTTTAATCAATAAAAATAATAATACACAAATTCAAAAAATAAAACAAATCAAAAATCTTAGCTGATTGGTATAGGCAGTAGGCAGGTCTGTCTCAACGCGTTTCGCCTCCAGGGCTTCCTCAGGAGAATACATCATATCAGAAAGTGTACATATTTATAGTACTTTCAGTTTCATTTTCAACAGCACTTCCGGTTCGCGTCATTTCCGGAACCGGAAGTGCTCGGTCCGACTTTTAATTGTATCCATAGCTTAACATATACCATTGTATTTCATTGGTGGTGCAGTGATAAACATAAGGGTGGTCTTATAGAAGCAGAGCACGACGGACACACCAAACATGTGCTCCGTGTGCTCCGTGAAACCGGAAGTGACGCGGCCGCGTCACTTCCGGTTTAGACTGGAGAGCCAGCATGCGTTCCAGCGGTATTTTTAGGCACATCCTGTTGATGGTTGGCAGGATGGCTGGCGGAAGTGCCATAAGACGTAGTGAATGTGTTTTGGAAGACAAATAGAGAAGTCCATGATCGTCACTGTTACTCAGCAGCATTCTTACAAATTTACAACATAATAAGATACATAAATGAACTAAATAGATAAAAGATATAAAAGTGCCAGATTGATATATATATATATAAAAATGCAAATGCAAATATGCCAAATATATGTACATGTGTGTTAAAAGAATAAATATATATAAAAAAATGAGAACAATGGGTAATTAAAATAACACATGAATATACAACTATACCATAATCCCAGGTATATTTCTTATGGGATGTGGAATGAAGGCCGTGGTCTGTCATGATAATTTAAATTAATCAAAAATTAATCAAAAAATTAATCAAAAAATTATTAATAAATAAATAAATAAATAGTCCCAGGGAAGATCAAACAAACTCATTTTGGGAAATACAATGGATCCTACAGTGCAAAAAGGAGCTATTTCTCGGCGAGCTCGTGGCTCAGATATGAAGCTTCAGTATATCTCATAGGAAGGGGGCAATCTCGTAGCCTTCATTGTGGCCGCGAGGTTGGAGGGTATTTAAGGTGAAAATCCAATACATTTCCCTCTGGGATAACTTTTTTAGTAGATCACCTCCTCTGGGTCCTAATTTAACGTGTTCAATGGCTCTGAAAGTAAATGTATCCAGGCTGGAGTTATGGGTTTCAGTAAAATGTCTGGAGAGTGGATGACTTTCAATTTTGTTTTTGATATTGCGTACGTGTTCTTGAATGCGAAGTTTGAGAAGTCTTTTGGTCTTTCCCACATACTTACGATGGCATCCACACTCTATCACGTATATGACTGAAGACGTATTACAGTTAATAAAGTCCTTCATATTAAATTCTTTGGTTTGATCAGAGTTGAAAAAGGATCGCCTATTCGGGTGGACGAATTTACACATAATGCAATGTCCGCATTTATACATGCCTTTACATCTGGGAAGACTCGTGGTTGTGGTCCCCTTGCTTCTAATCATGCTTGGTGCCAAGATTTCCTTGAGATTCTGGGACTTTCTGAATAAAACTTGTGGGCGTTCTGGTAGGATTTCTCTCAGCACAGGATCTAATTTTAGAACGTGCCAGTGTTTCGAAAAAGACTTCCTGATTCGGGTCTCATCACAGCTAAATTGTGTGATGAATGGTACTGAATAGTTCTTACTTGCTTCTTTCTTCTTTGGATGAATAAGGGTTTTTCTGTCCAATACTTTGCCACGATCTATTGCCTCTTTGATGATCCTTTCCGGATAACCCCTTTCTCTGAATCTATCTGCATAGATTAGGGATTGTTCTGAGAATGTTTCATTAGTCGTGCAGTTTCTTCGTAACCTGTACATTGTTGAGAATGGAATGTTGTTTTTCCATTTAGTAGCATGACTGCTATTATAATGTAGATAGCTGTTAGTGTCGACGGTTTTTATAAAATTCTTCGTGACTACTTGCTCTCCGTCGTGGCTTAAAATCAGGTCCAAAAATTCAATGTGGCTCTTATTGGTTGTACTCGTAAATTTCAGGTTAAAATCATTAATACCGATATATTCCATAAAACCTTTAAAACTCTCTAGATCGCCATCCCAGACCATGATGATGTCGTCTATGTACCGTTTATAAAACCGGATATTCTCTTCAAATATAGCATTGTTGTAAATGAACCTTTGTTCCCACATACCCATTAAAATATTGGCATAACTAGGGGCAAAAACTGTCCCCATCGCGGTGCCGCAGACTTGTAAAAAGAACATATCTTGAAATTTAAAATAGTTGTGGGTTAAAATAAATTGGATAAGGGAACATATGAATTCACAGTGATCCCGAGTGATCTTTGAATCGGTCTCCAGTTTGTCTCGGCATGCTTCTATTCCCTTTTCATGGGTAATGCTGGTATATAGAGCTTGTACATCGATAGTAGTCCATAAGTAAGTATCTTTCCACTGGAAAGCTTCAAAGTGGTTTAGGACGCTCGTAGTATCCTTCAAGTACGAATGCAGACTCTGTACATGCGGTTTCAAAAAAATATCCACATACTCGGAGAGATGTGACGTTAACGAATCAATGCCGGCAATGATCGGTCTTCCTGGTGGACAGTCCAATTGTTTATGTATTTTAGGCAAGTGGTAAAAAACTGGAATGATGGGATTGTGGTTCATGAGATACTGAAATTCATCTTTAGTGATTAGATGTTTACGCAATCCCTCAACAAGGATTATTCTAAGTTCCTCCGTGAATCCCTCTGTGGGGTCCTTAGGTTGTTTCTTGTATGATGCGGTGTCATTAAGAAGTCTCTGTGCTTCCTTCAGGTAATCATCTCTGTTCTGTATGACCAGGCCTCCTCCTTTATCCGCTGGTCTGAGGATGATCTTGTCTAAATCTTGTAGTTCTTTCATAGCATGTTTCTCGGAATTACTGAGGTTGTATTTCTTCACATGAGGAGTATCTCCTTCGATTAGATCCCTTTTAACCAGGTCATAGAACGTATTGATATAGGATCCTTTGGATTCCAACGGATAGAACTTTGATGTAGGTTTTAATCCAGATTTTGATGTATTGTAATTCGTCTGGATGGCTGTATCTTGTCTGGCAAAGTGTCGCTTGAGAGTGAGGTTACGGACATATTTGTTTAAATCAATGAAAGTCTGAAATTTGTCTGGCTTTTTTGATGGTGCAAATGTTATACCCTTACTGAGTAGTGCGATCTGTGGCTGCGTTAAAACATGGGAGGATAGATTGAATATGCCTTTTTCTTTTGGATCCATTATTTGTTGTATTTTTTTCTTGGATTTCCGTTTTCTTCCTCCTCGTTTTCCTCGTCTTGTAATCTTCGTTTTAAGGGTGACGCTGTGTGAATACTTTCCCTTATTCTTCCCTGTTGATCCCTGTACGGTCTCTGGGGTCTTCGCTCTAAAAAATGGTGGTTGTCCTCATTATTCATGGTGCTTGTAGTAGGCATTTCTAAGGGCAGGAAGCGATTCTCTGTTCGCATGGTTTCTTGTTTAGATCGAAATCCGGGTTTGTGATAGGAACCTGATCTATTCCTGGGATTATTATCCCTAGACCAATCCCTGGAACGATATGGAATTCTTCCCCTGTTTTGTGGGGGGATTCTTGACCAATTTTTGACCTTATTGTTTTCATAGTCCTTTTTATCTCTCATAAACTTATGTTCCTTATTCTTGATCACTTCTTCCTCTATTTTTTCCAATTTTTTGTTGAGGACTTTTTCATTAATTATGTATTCCTCACTGTCTTTAAATTTGCTTAAGGTTGAGTCTTTATTTTTCAGAGTTTCTTCAATGGTAATCAATTCTGAGCGTTTTTCTTTAACAATCAATTTCATGAGGTTCAGGGAACACTCATGTAGGATTTTATCCCACTCATTCATAAAGTCCGCTCTATCTGTACCAAACGTAGGGTTCTTATTTATTCTCAGGCCTCTCGGGACTCTATAAAACCTCTAGCAATATACCTACTAATGATAATATTGACTCCCTATTTTGGGATATTGAGAAAACCCTTGTCAAGGAGATCAGGGTATGGTGGGACATTAAGGGACTAGAACATTACCTTAAGGTTGATAGAGTCCCGAGAGGCCTGAGAATAAATAAGAACCCTACGTTTGGTACAGATAGAGCGGACTTTATGAATGAGTGGGATAAAATCCTACATGAGTGTTCCCTGAACCTCATGAAATTGATTGTTAAAGAAAAACGCTCAGAATTGATTACCATTGAAGAAACTCTGAAAAATAAAGACTCAACCTTAAGCAAATTTAAAGACAGTGAGGAATACATAATTAATGAAAAAGTCCTCAACAAAAAATTGGAAAAAATAGAGGAAGAAGTGATCAAGAATAAGGAACATAAGTTTATGAGAGATAAAAAGGACTATGAAAACAATAAGGTCAAAAATTGGTCAAGAATCCCCCCACAAAACAGGGGAAGAATTCCATATCGTTCCAGGGATTGGTCTAGGGATAATAATCCCAGGAATAGATCAGGTTCCTATCACAAACCCGGATTTCGATCTAAACAAGAAACCATGCGAACAGAGAATCGCTTCCTGCCCTTAGAAATGCCTACTACAAGCACCATGAATAATGAGGACAACCACCATTTTTTAGAGCGAAGACCCCAGAGACCGTACAGGGATCAACAGGGAAGAATAAGGGAAAGTATTCACACAGCGTCACCCTTAAAACTAAGATTACAAGACGAGGAAAACGAGGAGGAAGAAAACGGAAATCCAAGAAAAAAATACAACAAATAATGGATCCAAAAGAAAAAGGCATATTCAATCTATCCTCCCATGTTTTAACGCAGCCACAGATCGCACTACTCAGTAAGGGTATAACATTTGCACCATCAAAAAAGCCAGACAAATTTCAGACTTTCATTGATTTAAACAAATATGTCCGTAACCTCACTCTCAAGCGACACTTTGCCAGACAAGATACAGCCATCCAGA
Organism: Pseudophryne corroboree; assembly: GCF_028390025.1. Taxonomy (NCBI): domain Eukaryota; kingdom Metazoa; phylum Chordata; class Amphibia; order Anura; family Myobatrachidae; genus Pseudophryne; species Pseudophryne corroboree. The sequence goes on along the minus strand of NC_086446.1, from coordinate 543,574,856 downwards.
CGAATTACAATACATCAAAATCTGGATTAAAACCTACATCAAAGTTCTATCCGTTGGAATCCAAAGGATCCTATATCAATACGTTCTATGACCTGGTTAAAAGGGATCTAATCGAAGGAGATACTCCTCATGTGAAGAAATACAACCTCAGTAATTCCGAGAAACATGCTATGAAAGAACTACAAGATTTAGACAAGATCATCCTCAGACCAGCGGATAAAGGAGGAGGCCTGGTCATACAGAACAGAGATGATTACCTGAAGGAAGCACAGAGACTTCTTAATGACACCGCATCATACAAGAAACAACCTAAGGACCCCACAGAGGGATTCACGGAGGAACTTAGAATAATCCTTGTTGAGGGATTGCGTAAACATCTAATCACTAAAGATGAATTTCAGTATCTCATGAACCACAATCCCATCATTCCAGTTTTTTACCACTTGCCTAAAATACATAAACAATTGGACTGTCCACCAGGAAGACCGATCATTGCCGGCATTGATTCGTTAACGTCACATCTCTCCGAGTATGTGGATATTTTTTTGAAACCGCATGTACAGAGTCTGCATTCGTACTTGAAGGATACTACGAGCGTCCTAAACCACTTTGAAGCTTTCCAGTGGAAAGATACTTACTTATGGACTACTATCGATGTACAAGCTCTATATACCAGCATTACCCATGAAAAGGGAATAGAAGCATGCCGAGACAAACTGGAGACCGATTCAAAGATTACTCGGGATCACTGTGAATTCATATGTTCCCTTATCCAATTTATTTTAACCCACAACTATTTTAAATTTCAAGATATGTTCTTTTTACAAGTCTGCGGCACCGCGATGGGGACAGTTTTTGCCCCTAGTTATGCCAATATTTTAATGGGTATGTGGGAACAAAGGTTCATTTACAACAATGCTATATTTGAAGAGAATATCCGGTTTTATAAACGGTACATAGACGACATCATCATGGTCTGGGATGGCGATCTAGAGAGTTTTAAAGGTTTTATGGAATATATCGGTATTAATGATTTTAACCTGAAATTTACGAGTACAACCAATAAGAGCCACATTGAATTTTTGGACCTGATTTTAAGCCACGACGGAGAGCAAGTAGTCACGAAGAATTTTATAAAAACCGTCGACACTAACAGCTATCTACATTATAATAGCAGTCATGCTACTAAATGGAAAAACAACATTCCATTCTCAACAATGTACAGGTTACGAAGAAACTGCACGACTAATGAAACATTCTCAGAACAATCCCTAATCTATGCAGATAGATTCAGAGAAAGGGGTTATCCGGAAAGGATCATCAAAGAGGCAATAGATCGTGGCAAAGTATTGGACAGAAAAACCCTTATTCATCCAAAGAAGAAAGAAGCAAGTAAGAACTATTCAGTACCATTCATCACACAATTTAGCTGTGATGAGACCCGAATCAGGAAGTCTTTTTCGAAACACTGGCACGTTCTAAAATTAGATCCTGTGCTGAGATAAATCCTACCAGAACGCCCACAAGTTTTATTCAGAAAGTCCCAGAATCTCAAGGAAATCTTGGCACCAAGCATGATTAGAAGCAAGGGGACCACAACCACGAGTCTTCCCAGATGTAAAGGCATGTATAAATGCGGACATTGCATTATGTGTAAATTCGTCCACCCGAATAGGCGATCCTTTTTCAACTCTGATCAAACCAAAGAATTTAATATGAAGGACTTTATTAACTGTAATACTGTACGTCTTCAGTCATATACGTGATAGAGTGTGGATGCCATCGTAAGTATGTGGGAAAGACCAAAAGACTTCTCAAACTTCGCATTCAAGAACATGTACGCAATATCAAAAACAAAATTGAAAGTCATCCACTCTCCAGACATTTTACTGAAACCCATAACTCCAGCCTGGATACATTTACTTTCAGAGCCATTGAACACGTTAAATTAGGACCCAGAGGAGGTGATCTACTAAAAAAGTTATCCCAGAGGGAAATGTATTGGATTTTCACCTTAAATACCCTCCAACCTCGCGGCCACAATGAAGGCTACGAGATTGCCCCCTTCCTATGAGATATACTGAAGCTTCATATCTGAGCCACGAGCTCGCCGAGAAATAGCTCCTTTTTGCACTGTAGGATCCATTGTATTTCCCAAAATGAGTTTGTTTGATCTTCCCTGGGACTATTTATTTATTTAATCATTAATAATTTTTTGATTAATTTTTTGATTAATTTTTGATCAATTTAAATTATCATGACAGACCACGGCCTTCATTCCACATCCCATAAGAAATATACCTGGGATTATGGTATAGTTGTATATTCATGTGTTATTTTAATTACCCATTGTTCTCATTTTTTTATATATATTTATTCTTTTAACACACATGTACATATATTTGGCATATTTGCATTTGCATTTTTATATATATATATATCAATCTGGCACTTTTATATCTTTTATCTATTTAGTTCATTTATGTATCTTATTATGTTGTAAATTTGTAAGAATGCTGCTGAGTAACAGTGACGATCATGGACTTCTCTATTTGTCTTCCAAAACACATTCACTACGTCTTATGGCACTTCCGCCAGCCATCCTGCCAACCATCAACAGGATGTGCCTAAAAATACCGCTGGAACGCATGCTGGCTCTCCAGTCTAAACCGGAAGTGACGCGGCCGCGTCACTTCCGGTTTCACGGAGCACACGGAGCACATGTTTGGTGTGTCCGTCGTGCTCTGCTTCTATAAGACCACCCTTATGTTTATCACTGCACCACCAATGAAATACAATGGTATATGTTAAGCTATGGATACAATTAAAAGTCGGACCGAGCACTTCCGGTTCCGGAAATGACGTGAACCGGAAGTGCTGTTGAAAATGAAACTGAAAGTACTATAAATATGTGCACTTTCTGATATGATGTATTCTCCTGAGGAAGCCCTGGAGGCGAAACGCGTTGAGACAGACCTGCCTACTGCCTATACCAATCAGCTAAGATTTTTGATTTGTTTTATTTTTTGAATTTGTGTATTATTATTTTTATTGATTAAAAAACTTTATTGATATTATACAAGGCAGTAGCAGACGATTGATTCAGCCATCACATTTCACTGGACCGACTTGATCTACTTGGATATATGTATATCCTATATGCTATATTGAATTTATCTTTTGGTACGCTTGTAATATAAGGGGGGGCACCCCAAGATATATCTGAGGTTACTACACCATATGGCGATGATCTTTGTTTCCTAGGTGGGGAACAGCCACAAAGAATTTTTTTGAGATATACAGGCCTATTCTCAAGAATCTATCCGGTACTTATATTTTATACACATATGTACCACTCCCATTTACCCTAAAATACTACACCATATGGCGCTTGTTCTTCTCCCCTGCCTTTACAGAATTGCATGACTGAACATACCCAAGTCATATTTTGAAGAACGGAGCAGCCACCAAAGAAGCTTGGGAGGTGTCTATTAACGGAGTATCTACGACTGATTTAACCAAAACAGCAGAACTTTCTGACGACCCATTCCTTTAAAGTAACATTTGGACGTGAGACTAAGCGCACTGACCTAAAAAAACTCTTTTTATATATATATATATATCCAAAGTCAGCCGGCACTCTCAATCAAAAAGCAGCTTCCTCCGGTGCCAGAATAGGTGAAAGAATATGCATCCAATAAAAACGGCACTCAGAGATAATATAATGAAAAGCTGGATATATTAACGTTTCGGAGCAGCAAGCCCCGTCCTCAGAATAACCACAGAAACATAGAGACGCAAACAAACTTACCCACTTAAATACCCCACCGTGTGCCCTCGGTCCCGTCGTCTCCCGCTTCCATCACCGCGTCCCGTTCCACCAGCTGCAACCGTCATGTCATATCCGGGGGCAGGGCTGGCGGTTGTCTAGGGAATGCGTGCATGCGTTCCACCTAGATCCTGCGCTGCGCTCCAAGGCTCCTGCACGTGGGGAGGGGCATGGTTGTGGAGGAGACTGCAGGGAAATAGAAGGAATAGATGGGCCATGGTTAAAATCAAAACATTAACAAAAATAAACAGACAGATATATAATATAAACAAAAAACACAGTGTATATACATAAAACAAGAATCTAAAGGGAACTTGGAGACAACGATGATTGGCAGAAACTCCTGATGTGCAACCTACGCATCCCACGTTAAGCTATCTAGTACAGGGAAAGTTATATCACTACAATAAAGGATACACAATTAGGCTAGTGAGTTCCAGTTAATTTTCTCATTAAGACCCCCAGGAGATGTAGTCCCTAATCTAGTAATCCAACGGGCTTCTTTAATCAATAAGGTTTTAGCTCGATCCCCCCCACGAAGTGAGAGAGGGACATGATCAATCATAAAGTAGCGAAGGGAGTCTAAGGAATGGCCTAACTGCTTGAAATGTTTGGCGACCGGCTGGTCAACCTGTTTCCCCTCCAGGATAAGTTTAATGGCTCACCAATGGGCAGCCATTCGTTCAGAGAATTTTTGAATGGTTTGTCCCACATAATAGAGTCCACACGGACAAATAATAATATACACCACATACGTGGAGGTACAAGTGAGGACAAATCTGATGTCATATTTTTTCTCTTTGCAATGGGGGTGTTGGAAGGCTTTACAGTTAAACATAAAATTACAAGTAGTACAACCAGTACACCGGTAGCATCCCGGGGCTTTGTAATGTACATTGGGAATTTTAGGGGTTCCCATACCTGTGATGTCAGTTTTGACTACCCTGTCTCGGATATTTCTCCCTCGTCGAAAAGCCATCATAGGAGCGGACTGGTGAAGTCCTTTAAGATCGGGGTCAGTGGCCACTATGGGCCATAATGCCCGAGTGGCCCTTCTCATGATGGGGTTGGAGGTGGAAAACTCACAAGGGAATGGAATTTTTTGTTTATTGGACTTCCCTACAGGTTCTAAAAGTCTCTGTCTGGGCATCTGCAAAACTTCAGTCTTGTATGACTGTAGCAAGTCATTATCATATCCCCGGGCCAAAAACTTGCCAATCAGAGAATCAATTTCCGTGGTTAAAACCAGCGGGTCACTGACAATGCGTGCAATACGCATCATCTGTGAGCGAGGAAGGCCGTTTTTAAGGGGCTCAGGGTGGTGACTGGAAGCTAAAAGCAGGGTGTTGCGATCAGTGGGCTTATGGGACACATTAGTGATCAAACGGCCATGATCCACTTTAATAGCAGCATCCAGAAAATGTGCTTCACTGGTGCTGCATGAAAAAGTGAATTTGATGGGGGAGTCCCTACGGTTGATATCTGACATCAAATTCCTAAATGTACTTTCCCCACCCGTCCAAAGTAGAAAAATATCATCGATATAGCGACAATACATTAAAATATCGTCGCCAATATCATGACTATTAAAGAACAACTCATTCTCCTGAATGAACATATAAATATTGGCATACGATGGGGCCACTGGGGACCCCATCGCACACCCCCTGAGTTGTAAGAAGAACTGTCCGTCAAACAGAAAGTAGTTCCGACGGAGTGTCAGTTCAAGCAAGATAAGAAACAAATCATAATCAAACACCTCAACTGGAAGATGCAAATTAAGAAATGCAGATACCGCTGCCATGCCCTCAGAATGGGGGATCGCAGTGTATAAGCTGCACACATCTAAACAGCAGAGTAATGTCCCTTCCGGGAGTTGTCCAAGTCCCTGGAGTTTTAACAGGAAGGAAGTAGTGTCTTTCAGAAATGTTGATTGTAGACCTAACAACGGTTGCAGAATTGAGTCAAGAAACTGGGCCACCGATCTGTAGAGAGACTCAGGGGCCGAAATAATCGGTCTACCAGGCGGTTTGGAACTATGTTTATGCAATTTCGGCAAGGTGTAGAGCACTGGGACTCTAGGAAATCGAATAGATAGAGCTTTCAGCATCTTGGGTGGTAACTTGCCCTCCAGTACTGCTGTATTCAAAATACCGTCCAATTCTTTTTGATATTGTGGGGTAGGATCTGACACCAACTTCCGATATACATCCATGTCTGTCAGTTGTGCATATATTTCTGCTTTATAATCATCTAGATTGAGAATCACAATAGCTCCGCCCTTATCCGCAGGCCTAATCACTATGTCATCATAGGACCCTAATGCGGTGAGGGCTTTGGACTCTTCTCTAGAGAGATTGAATTTTATTTTGGCCGGAGCCGCAGTAAATTTGATAATAGACTCATCAAGGAGCCGATGAAAAGCTTTCAACGAGGCATTCGTGGAATAGGGATCGTAAGATGATCTAGAGGATCTTTTGAGAAACGATGAGAAGATAGAAGTATCAGGGGATTCCAACTTGTCCTGAAACTGTTCTTTTAGACGAAGTCTCCGAGAGAATGCATGTAGATCCCTGTTCCAATTAAAGGGGTCGTATAGGTTGGTTGGTACAAAACTCAGTCCTTTATTGAGAACAGCAAGCTCAGTGGTGCTTAGCACACGACTGGAAAGATTGAAGATCAACATTTCTTGCGTTGTGTTACGGCCCTTACCCCTTTTGTTCTGGCCACCCCTGCGGGTGGTAGTGATCTTATAGGGGTTGCGGCCTTCCGTGAAGTGCCTTCTAAAGGGATAGAAACATCCTCCGTTTCTGAGGTGGCGAATTCACTCTCAGAACTTGATTTCTGAGGGCCTTCCCTTTGGTTTGATTTACGGAACCAGGGTCTTCTCATACGTTGAGGTCGCCTGCCCGAATCAGTGGGAGTTCCTCCGGCTAGCCACCGGTACACTTGGTTGTCCTCATAGTCGGTATCCACCGTTAATTTCTTATTCCTTATTCCTTGTCTCCAAGTTCCCTTTAGATTCTTGTTTTATGTATATACACTGTGTTTTTTGTTTATATTATATATCTGTCTGTTTATTTTTGTTAATGTTTTGATTTTAACCATGGCCCGTCTATTCCTTCTATTTCCCTGCAGTCTCCTCCACAACCATGCCCCTCCACACGTGCAGGAGCCGTGGAGCGCAGCGCAGGATCTAGGTGGAACGCATGCACGCGTTCCCTAGACAACCGCCAGCCCTGCCCCCGGATATGATGTGACGGTTGCAGCTGGTGGAACGGGACGCGGTGATGGAAGCGGGAGACGACGGGACCGAGGGCACACGGTGGGGTATTTAAGTGGGTAAGTTTGTTTGCGTCTCTATGTTTCTGTGGTTATTCTGAGGACGGGGCTTGCTGCTCCGAAACGTTAATATATCCAGCTTTTCATTATATTATCTCTGAGTGCCGTTTTTATTGGATGTATATATATATATATATATATAAAACATACAAAATAAATATATATACACACACACACACACACACACACACACACACACACACACACACACACACTCTTATCTCTCCTACTCACTCTCCCTCGACTTACCTATCACAGGCTGGCCGGAGCTGCAACAGCCTGATCCCGTGTAGCCCCGTCCCCTCCGTTTCATGTAGCCCCGCCCCCTTTTCATGACCAAAATCTGGCACTGTCACAGGAGAGGGGAGAGTACGCTGCAAGTATCTAAATGTCCGCCACCTCAGAGGAGACAGTTATTAAAGATACAAGAGGAGCCTCCTCTAGTATCTTTAATAACTGTCTCCTCTGAGGCGGCGGACATTTTTGGAGGGATGTTTACAATTGAAGCTTTCAGCATCCTCTCCCCCTCCTTTGACAGTGCGAGAACTCGGTAATGAAAAGTGGACGGAGCATCGCGGCGGTGGACGACAGCATGAGCAGCACGGGCCCTCTCCTCTCTGTCAGAGAGGCCAAGCCTGGGACATCTGTGCCTGCAGCACCCCCCTGATGGCGGGCCTGTCCAAAGTGCACTACTCACAACCGTCCACTGGGCAGCACTTCTTACAGACAGTTGTAAATAATCTTTTTTCTTCATCTTTTCTCTTTTTGAAAATGTTCATGTGTTTTCAGCAGTTTACAGGCGTGTCAAGTGCCCAGGCCATACCTGCCCATTACCTACACACATTGGGGGTCATTCCAAGTTGATCGCAGCTCCTGCGGCTGGCCGGGAGAACCTCTTTGCTGCCCCGGGTCGCAGCGGCTGCGTGTGACATCACGCAGCCGCCGCAGCCCGCCCCCCCAATGGTCCGGCCACGCCTGCGTTGGCCGGACCGCGCCCCCTAAACAGTGGCTTAACCCCGCCGTCCAGCCCCCTCCCGCCCAGCAACCGCCTCTGCCATAGAGGCGATCGCTAGGCAACTAAGCCCTTCGGACGTCTGGCATGCGCCGGCGCTGCAGCGCAGTTCTGACCTGATCGCTACGCTGCGATAAACTGCAGCGAGCGATCGGGTCAGAATGACCCCCATTATGCCTTCTATTTATGTGTCTAATGTCTACACACATTATGGCCTGTTTATGTTCAAAAATGTAAGAAGCAGTTTAAACTGTAATGATGTTATATTTAGAATGATACATGTGAGGTAACATGTACTGTACATAACTTTTTCATAAACAATAAAACCAAAACTTTGTCAACAACAATAAAAACAAAACTTTTTTTCAACATATCCCTTGTCCCTCTACTGTGTGATAGTACTTAAGTTAGCAGTGAGGGTGTTGTGGATTTCCTCGGCCCTGCCACTACTTATCTTCCCCTCGTAGGCTGCTTCTGCTGCTTCTACCGGAGTATCGCACAGTTCAGAGTCCTTAACATTCCACTCCGGTAAAAAGTGTTCCTTCTGTATCTCGCAAAAGTTGTGGAGTATACAGCAAGCAGCAACCACATCCAGCACCAGGGTGATGGCAATGTCATTGCGCTTTAGTAGACACCGCCAGTGCCCCTTCAGTCTCCCAATGGCGTTCTCTACCACCATCCTGGCCGAGCTGAGAGTGTGGGTGAAATTCACTTGTTGCGGAGAGAGTGGGAGATGCTGTGTGAAGCCCTTTAAGAGCCAACGCCTCGAAGGGTATGCCGCATCTCCAAAAAGGTGCACTGGGATCTCCTCCCCATCAACAAACTTTGCTTTCTGTAATGGGACATAAAAATTAATATATAGTATAGGTGGCATACATAATGTTCAGGAAAGTACAGGGAATAATTAGGAATTCCAACAATCTAATCCTGACATGGGTGAGATAAGTATCCTAAACCCTCCCACCCCTCCCCTACCACCTAACCCTCCCTTTCCGCAGCCTAACCCTACCCTTCATCCATCCATCCACCTTCGGGCTCACAGCTGTGAGGATCCTCACTGCAAACCTTTCCCATATTCCATGGTGAAACAAAACGGTGTCAAACTTGCATGCCTCCAGCTGTTGTGGAACTACACATGTACTATCAATGGGAGAGAAAGAAGGCTCTTGTGTGGGCGCACTCTTATACAATAGAGGAAAATTCCTGTAATATGTGAAAAGAAGTGTTTAAAACACAACTTTTAATGATAAAGTTTAAAACATAATTACCTATCTAAGTGATCCATAGGAAATTGTCAGGTCCGGGTGTTTTTGTGAATCCGTTAACCCGGAACCAACCACAGGTGTAGGTGCTGGGGTATGAAGAAAGCAGGGAGGACGAAGAAAGTTCCGTTTCATATATTTATTGAAAATAACAATTCAGTAAAGTGGTAAATGGCAAGTTATTAATCACCATAATATACTGACGTATTGCATGAATAATAGAAATAACATGCAGGATATATCTTAAAGAAAAAATAAAAGAAATGTTCATGGAATTGCGTTTAGAACAGGCTGGAGAATAAATGTTGAATTGTCCAAATATAAACAAGCTTTGATGCTGAACTGTAGAATGTGTTTAACTGGGTAATGCAGACATGAAGAAATAACTGTGTGGATTTGCAATGAAGTTTTGAGAGGTAACTGAGAGACTGTGAAGAATTATCCTTGTAATGGCAACATAGAAAGTAAAAGTACTAAATTGGGTTACTTGCGAGTTCCGGAGATCACTGTGAGACTGTAGCAGATGATATAAGTGATGAACGGGTTAAATGCAGAGCAGAACAAACGAACAGCTGAAGTTAGTGGAATCCTCCAAACTCTGTATGGTTGAAAGCAGGCAGACAGGGTTTCCTCATGCAAGACTCTGGGAATCCAATTGTTACCAGTAGGTGCGTGATTAACTGACAGCACAGCGGGGAGCCGGTGGATCTTTAGCAGTGAAGGCTGCAGACGGGCCTCTGGGAACGGTGGTGATATCTGGACCACGGGAATCACACAGGAATGCACGGAGAGAGCTCAGAGCTAGAGCACAGCGTTGATCCAACAAAGCACTGGCCCAGAGTAACATAATCCCAGCCTACTTAAAGGCAGCACAAGCACGGGATTGGCTTACACCTGCCCACAGGTGTTTTCACAAGTGCTCTGTATTACCTATTTGGTCTCCAACATGGCCACCTCCTATACAGCAGACACACCGCAGTGCCTTAGGCCATTTGGTCCCCGCACTCACAGTTCCCAGATTCTGCATTACCTGTGCCACTGATCACGCCGCGTCCCCACACGGGCGCACAGAACCGCGAGCAACCGCACCGGCAATGGACGAACCCCAGAACCCGCAAAGGTGAGAGACCGGTTCGTGACAGTACCCCCTCTACTACGGGTGGTCTCCGAACACCTTTGAACCTTGTCAGGATTTTTGGAGAAGTATTTCTGTACCAGTCTTGGAGCATGAACATCTTCAGAGAAAACCCAGGATCTCTCCTCCTGACCGTAACCCTTCCAGTCGACCAAAAACTGTAAACGTCCATATCGGGAACGTGAGTCTACAATCTCTTTAACTTCAAATTCCTCATTCTGCAAAGAGTGAACTTTAGGAGATTTGGACTGGGTAGTACGGAACTTATTGAGAATCAAAGGCTTCAGTAAAGATGTATGAAAGGTGTTAGGAATTCTCAAAGACGGTGGCAACTTGACTTTGTATGACACAGGGTTGAGTACCTTTACAATGGGAAATGGACCAATAAACTTGGGAGCAAATTTCTTAGAAGGAACTTTGAACCTGAGATTGCGCGTAGAAATCCAAACTTGGTCTCCCACTTTGTAATTCGGTACAGCTTTACGTTTTCTATCTGCAAAAGATTTATAACGAGTGGAAGTTTTGACCAAGGACTTACGTACACAACTCCAGATTCTAGATAGACGTTGAAGCTCTTGATCTGCCGCTGGAACCTCTAGGGCTGGCAATGGATGGAACTCTGGCACACGAGGATGAAAGCCGAAATTAATATAAAAGGGCGTAGATTCTGAAGCTGAATGGAAGAGATTATTATGAGCAAATTCTGCCAATGGAAGGTAGTCAACCCAGTCATCCTGTGAGGACGATATATATAGCCGGAGAAATGTTTCAAGGTCTTGGTTGACTCTCTCAGTTTGTCCATCTGTCTGAGGATGATATGCAGAAGAAAAATTCAACTTGACATTTAAAGATGAACAAAGCGACCTCCAAAACTTGGCCACAAACTGTGTTCCCCGATCAGAGATAATCTCTCGAGGAAGGCCATGCAACTTGAAGATTTCAGAGATGAACAATCTGGCTAGTAAAGGGGCTGATGGTAACCCAGTTAATGGAATGAAATGTGCCATTTTCGAAAATCGATCCACTATCACCCAAATGGTATTTCGCCCTTTTGATGGAGGTAGATCGGTCACGAAATCCATTGAGATATGAGTCCATGGTTGTTTGGGTATGGATAATGGATGTAATAAACCTGGTGGAGAACTTCTTGGACTCTTATGTTGGGCACATTTAGGACATGCTGCTATAAACTCTTGGACATCGGCTTTGAGACGTGGCCACCAATAAGACTGTTGAATAAATTTGAGAGTCTTTAGAACCCCAGGATGACCCATGAAGGAAGAGGAGTGAGCCCAGGTAAGCAGCCGTTTTCGAAGATTTGTGGCGACAAAGGTCTTGCCAGGCGGAGGAACTGGAGAGGTTCGAGTCATTAAAAAGGACGTAGGATTCACAATGGCTTGATTCGTGGTAGCATCATTTAATTCAGAAGAAGCAAAGGACCGGGAAAGGGCATCTGCCTTTTTGTTCTGAGACCCTGGACGATAGGTGAGCTTGAAATCAAATCGTGTGAAGAAAAGCGCCCATCGAGCTTGTCGTGGATTCAAACACTGAGCTGACTGCAGATATAGAAGATTCTTATGATCAGTATAAACTGTAATGCGATGTTGTGCTCCTTCTAGAAGGTATCTCCACTCCTGAAATGCCAACTTGATGGCAAGTAATTCTTGCTCACCTATTGCATAATTACGTTCTGCCGGGAGGAACTTACGGGAGAAATATCCGCAGGGATGGACCTTTTTATCTTCAAAGACTTGTGACAACACAGCTCCTACTGCTTCTGTAGATGCATCCACCTCTAGTAGAAAGGGACGATTCAAATCAGGCTGTCGAAGAATGGGGGCTGACCCAAAGGCTTGCTTTAAATCAGAGAAGGCTTTGATTGCTTCAGAAGACCAGTTCGTAGGATTTGCTCCCTTGCGAGTTAGGGCTGTGATGGGAGCAGCTAACGAAGAATAATTCTTAATGAATCTCCTATAGAAATTAGCAAAGCCAAGAAATCGCTGAATCCCCTTGAGAGTTGTAGGAGTGGACCAATCTCGGATAGCTTGTACCTTACCGGGATCCATACATAGCTCTGATCCAGAAATGATGTAACCAAGGAACGGTATGGAAGATACTTCAAAAGTGCACTTCTCTGACTTACAATAAAGTTGATTTTTCCTCTGACGTGTCAGTACCTCTTTAACTTGGTGACGGTGAGACTTTAGATCCGTAGAGAATATTAGGATATCATCCAAGTACACTACTAGACACTTGTAGAGAAGATCACGAAAAAGTTCATTCACATAGCTTTGAAAAACTGCAGGTGCATTACAAAGACCAAAAGGCATTACAAGGTATTCGTAATGCCCATCCCGGGTATTAAAAGCAGTCTTTCACTCGTCCCCTGCCCGGATGCGGATTAAATTGTAGGCCCCTCGGAGATCCAATTTTGTAAACACAGTAGCTCCCTTTACCCGGTCAAATAATTCTGGAATTAAGGGTAATGGGTACTTGTTTTTCACAGTGATCTCATTGAGTCCACGGTAATCTATGCATGGTCGTAACCCACCGTCCTTCTTCTTAACGAAGAAGAATCCGGCTCCTGCAGGTGAAGAAGATGGTCTGATAAATCCTTTGGTTAGATTTTCCTGTATATAATCAGACATAGCTTGCGTCTCTGGGATGGATAGCGGATAAATTCGTCCCCTAGGAGGTGTTTTACCCGGAACCAGGACGATTGGGCAGTCCCATTCGCGATGAGGAGGTAGAGAGTCTGCTGCTTGTTTACTGAAAACATCCGCAAAGGATTGATACACCGGAGGTAGGTCGGGAAGGCTAATTGACCGGAGAGGTACAATTGAGGCTAAACAGTCCTTGGTACAAGATTTACCCCACGAAAGGACTTCCATGGTTTGCCAATTAAGTTGAGGATTATGCTTCTGCAGCCAAGGTAAACCAAGTATCACATCTTGAGAGGCTTTGGGAATCACGTAGAAGGAGACGTATTCAGAATGGAGCACACCAACTTTCATCTTGAGACATACGGTTCGATGAGTAATTATACCATCTGGAATTCGACTTCCATCCACTGCTGTAACAGCAACTGCTGCTTCCAGAGGCATGGTTTGAACTTTAGACTGTAAGACAAAGGCTGAGGAGATGAAGTTCTCGGCTGCCCCGGAATCTAGGAGAGCTGAAACTTTCACTGTAGAACTTGGAACTTCTAATTGAATAGACAAGGTTGGCTCTTTCCCAGAACGTGATTCTAAAGTAACTCCTAGCTTAACCTCTCTTGAATAAGCTAGGAGCGAGAGTTTCCCGGTCGGAGTTTGCAGAATTTAACTAAGTGTTCGGAGGACCCACAGTACATGCAGAGGTTACCCTGTCGACGACGAAGTCGTTCCTCCTCTGTGAGGCGAGAGCGCCCAATCTGCATAGGTTCTTCTGTCGTTACCGGAGACTGTGATGAAGAATCTTGTCGAGGCCTAAGATGATAACGTGGACTGGATCGCTCTGCCCTGGATTTCTCTAAACATCGCTCCCTGTAGCGTAGGTCAAGTTTGTTACAGAGAGAAATCAATTCATCCAGTTTAGTTGGCACATCCCGGATAGTTAAATCAACCTTGATTTTCTCTGAAAGTCCATTCCAAAACGTGGCGATCAGGGCCTCCTCATTCCAGTTTAACTCTGAAGACAACGTGCGAAACTGAATAATATATTGACTGATAGGACGTAAACCTTGACGTAGACGGAGAATCTCCAAAGATGCTGAGGTGGTCCTGCCTGGTTCGTCAAAGATTCTCCGGAAGGATGATACGAACTCCTTGTAATTAGAGAGGATAGGATCACCTCTTTCCCATAATGGTGATGCCCACTCCAGAGCCTGACCGGAAAGGAGGGCAATAATATATGCAACCTTAGAACGAGCTGATGGGAAACTGGCGGACAACAGTTCGAACTGGATCTCGCATTGATTCAGGAATCCTCTGCAAAGTTTTGGAGTTCCGTCAAACTTACTCGGAGAGGGTAACTGCAAGCGGGACGTAGGCAGCGTCACAGGAGAAGCTGTAGTGGTAACTGGGACAACCGGAGTTGGAATCAGGACTTGAGACATTTTAATAGCCATATGAAGAGTCTCTAAACGGTCTGCCATAGTTTGCATAAACTGTACTATTTGTGTCTGTATAGACTCCTGGTTTTCCAGACGGGAAAGAATATCTGACGTAGCACCGCCTCCTGCGAATTGGTCACTTGACGGATCCATGTGGCCAGTGCTTACTGTCAGGTCCGGGTGTTTTTGTGAATCCGTTAACCCGGAACCAACCACAGGTGTAGGTGCTGGGGTATGAAGAAAGCAGGGAGGACGAAGAAAGTTCCGTTTCATATATTTATTGAAAATAACAATTCAGTAAAGTGGTAAATGGCAAGTTATTAATCACCATAATATACTGACGTATTGCATGAATAATAGAAATAATATGCAGGATATATCTTAAAGAAAAAATAAAAGAAATGTTCATGGAATTGCGTTTAGAACAGGCTGGAGAATAAATGTTGAATTGTCCAAATATAAACAAGCTTTGATGCTGAACTGTAGAATGTGTTTAACTGGGTAATGCAGACATGAAGAAATAACTGTGAGGATTTGCAATGAAGTTTTGAGAGGTAACTGAGAGACTGTGAAGAATTATCCTTGTAATGGCAACATAGAAAGTAAAAGTACTAAATTGGGTTACTTGCGAGTTCCGGAGATCACTGTGAGACTGTAGCAGATGATATAAGTGATGAACGGGTTAAATGCAGAGCAGAACAAACGAACAGCTGAAGTTAGTGGAATCCTCCAAACTCTGTATGGTTGAAAGCAGGCAGACAGGGTTTCCTCATGCAAGACTCTGGGAATCCAATTGTTACCAGTAGGTGCGTGATTAACTGACAGCACAGCGGGGAGCCGGTGGATCTTTAGCAGTGAAGGCTGCAGACGGGCCTCTGGGAACGGAGGCGATATCTGGACCACGGGAATCACACAGGAATGCACGGAGAGAGCTCAGAGCTAGAGCACAGCGTTGATACAACAAAGCACTGGCCCAGAGTAACATAATCCCAGCCTACTTAAAGGCAGCACAAGCACGGGATTGGCTTACACCTGCCCACAGGTGTTTTCACAAGTGCTCTGTATTACCTATTTGGTCTCCAACATGGCCACCTCCTATACAGCAGACACACCGCAGTGCCTTAGGCCATTTGGTCCCCGCACTCACAGTTCCCAGATTCTGCATTACTTGTGCCACTGATCACGCCGCGTCCCCACACGGGCGCACAGCACCGCGAGCAACCGCACCGGCAACGGACGAACCCCAGAACCCGCAAAGGTGAGAGACCGGTTCGTGACAGAAATAAAGAAATTATGGAAAAAATGTTAAAATGTTCTGGTCTATTTTTTTCACAAGAAGTGATTGGAAAGGTTGTAGACACATGGTTGTCTTACCCCCATTTCCCCTGACCAGTACAGAATATCTGTATTGATGGGACAGAGTAGTGGTCATGAAAATAGTAATAGATATGTCCAAGTAGGACCACTTATATTAAGTTAATGCAGTAGAATTTAATGGTCACCAATGAAAGACACCTGAATTGATGACAGATACCACATATGTTGATAGTGTCGAAGTCAAAAATATTACATAAAGAGAACATACAAACTACACACATTTAAGTCGCTATACTTGCTAATATGCGCAGCGAGCACAGCAATATATGGTAACACACGCATTTACACAGACATGCCACAGAGATGGATTCGACACTTATTTCATACAGTACATAATTATAATAATATCAAGCGCCAGACATCATGATGATTTAAAATTATCTAATGAATTAATGTCATGAATGTGTATTATTTGAACGAAGCAAGATAGACCTGTCATATTTACTATTAAAACAACCAGCTTAATGTGTAGATTAATTTGATACTTGTTATGAAGTTGGGGGACATTGCAGCGAATAGTTATGATTACATGTATAAAAGCTAAAATCACTTTGTTAGAACAATGAATGTTACAGTGGACAGGGAACTCATGCCAGCCCTTTGGATGTCTTTAAGGCAGAATCTGATTACCATATACAAAGGAACTGGTGACTCATCATGAGTCCCCTCCCCCAGAAACTAAATGAGACATAAGCTGACCACACAGGAGGTCAACTACTTGCTTTTTGGTCTCAGAGGAAGATGGAGGTCTTGCATGATTTTACAGAGAGAGAAAGTCATATGGAGGGACAAATTTATATGAGAAAGATATGGTAATTGTATCGCTGGCATGTAACTGAAATTGTATGTAATTGTATGTTTTAACTGCTTACTGTGTGAGTGTAACCATGTAACTATAGGTATACTGTACTTTGTAATATACACTGCTCAAAAAAATAAAGGGAACACTAAAATAATACATCCTAGATCTGAATGAATGAAATATTCTTATGAAATACTTTGTTCTTTACACAGTTGAATGTGCTGACAACAAAATCACACAAAAATTATCAATGGAAATCAAATTTATTAACCCATGAAGGTCTGGATTTGGAGTCACCCTCAAAATGAAAGTGGAAAAACACACTACATGCTGATCCAACTTTGATGTAATATCCTTAAAACAAGTCAAAATGAGGCTCAGTAGTGTGTGTGGCCTCCACGTGCCTGTATGACCTCCCTACAACCCACACAAGTGGCTCAGGTAGTGCAGTTCATCCAGGATGGCACATCAATGCGAGCTGTGGCAAGAAGGTTTGCTGTGTCTGTCAGCGTAGTGTCCAGAGCATGGAGGCACTACCAGGAGACAGGCAGGTACATCAGGAGATGTGGAGGAGGCCGTAGGAGGGCAACAACCCAGCAGCAGGACCGCTACCTCCGCCTTTGTGCAAGGAGGAACAGGAGGAGCACTGCCAAAGCCCTGCAAAATGACCTCCAGCAAGCCACAAATGTGCATGTGCCTACTCAAACGATCAGAAACAGACCACTGAGGGTGGTATGAGGGCCCGACGCCCACAGGTGGGGGTTGTGCTAACAGCCCAACACCGTGCAGGACGTTTGGCATTTGCCAGAGAACACCAAGATTGGCAAATTCGCCACTGGCGCCCTGTGCTCTTCACAGATGAAAGCAGGTTCTCACTGAGCACATGTGACAGACGTGACAGAGTCTGGAGACAGCAAGGAGAACGTTCTGCTGCCTGCAACATCCTCCAGCATGACCGGTTTGGCAGTGGGTCAGTAATGGTGTGGTGTGGCATTTCTTTGGGGGGCCGCACAGCCCTCCATGTGCTCGCCAGAGGTAGCCTGACTGCCATTAGGTACTGAGATGAGATATTCAGACCCCTTGTGAGACCATATGCTGGTGCGGTTGGCCCTGGGTTCCTCCTAATGCAAGACAATGCTAGACATCATGTGGCTGGAGTGTGTCAGCAGTTCCTGCAAGACGAAGGCATTGATGCTATGGACTGGCCCGCCCGTTCCCCAGACCTGAATCGAATTGAGCACATCTGGGACATCGTGTCTCGCTCCATCCACCAACGCTACGTTGCACCACAGACTGTCCAGGAGTTGGTGGATGCTTTAGTCCAGGTCTGGGAGGAGATCCCTCAGGAGACCATCTGCCACCTCATCAGGAGCATGCCCAGGCATTGTAGGGAGGTCATTCAGGCACGTGGAGGCCACACACACACACTACTGAGCCTCATTTTGACTTGTTTTAAGGACATTACATCAAAGTTGGATCAGCCTGTAGTGTGTTTTTCCACTTTAATTTTGAGGGTGACTCCAAATCCAGACCTCCATGGGTTAATAAATTTGATTTCCATTGATAATTTTTGTGTTATTTTGTTGTCAGCACATTCAACTATGTAAAGAACAAAGTATTTAATAAGAATATTTCATTCATTCAGATCTAGGATGTGTTATTTTAGTGTTCCCTTTATTTTTTTTGAGCAGTGTATATTGAATCCATATCCCTTTTTAATAGAAAATATATACTTCAATGAGCTTTGGAACTCCGATAATGTGTGGGTGTATTGTTTTCTCTTACGGGATACAGTGTTTTGCGATGTACAGTGCACTTTTATCGTATATGGTAATAAGAGGTGCAGGCATTTACAATATATATTAGAGCGGGCATTTTAAATATTTGTGAGAAATCAATTTGGCATTCTTAGATGGGGGCTCGTCCGGGATATCACGTTCTTAATGATGCACTGTACATTACAAACGCGGCTGTAATTGACCGGCTCCAATGGACGCATTGAGAAGCTGATGAAAATAATATCCACGTTAATGTATTGTTGTGGTATCAGTAAGCCGCTGATATGAAATTCAAGGGACAATGCATTTCTCATAATTTTAAGATGCTAAAATGTATTTTTATTGTTCCAAAACAAGGTTCAAATAAGTCATATTGTGTTTGATTCAGATTGGATTGCTTATCTGTTAAGAAGGGTTAAAAGTACATTTTAAAGTTTCTGCATAGCCTTGATATAGTTTTTATTTTTAACTGAGGCCTAAAATAACTTCTGATGCTTGAATGATGTGCGATTTCTTTGTGACAAAGGAAGCCGCATGGCCTGTCCACCATTTTGTGTAACCCTCATGGATGTGGAAGGGGGAGGAGCAGCGGCCATTTTGGGAAGGTCATTTTTCTAAATGGCTGATTTTCAGTCTGCTTAGAATATTCAGCTTTCCTTGGTCACATGAAACACGATTTATGAGTTACCAATGCATTTATTTAACCCATGCCATAGTCAATTACAAATAGTTTCAGCTGGGCCTAGTGAGAGTTAAGAGATGAATACTTAGTGTAAGAATTACACATCAGATATAAAAAAAGTTTTTTTTTTTCTTTTACCTTTAGGACTCAGTTAACTCTGCTTGCTAGTTTAGGATAGCCATTGAAATGTTAATTAACCTGTCCCACTACCCTCTTGAACAGGCATATGAACCTCTGTTGATATGCAAATTAGAGACTTTAAAGGAAATGCATTCATTCAGTAGGTGTGTACTGTGTGGGGGTTCTATGAGAGTCAAGTGATATATATTATATAAATATATATTATATATAATATTATTATAATTATGTATATATTTATATCAGTGTATGTTCTGCAAGATAGCTATCCAATCTGAATCATATATTTTAAATTATTGATTATTGCTAGAGTCATTATAGATCTGTGTGAAACCGGAGACATTTGTTGCTATATACAGATGTGTCCACTATTACCTTTCTGAAAACAGAGCTATGGTAGTAAATTTGGCATGACATATATTCCTTGTGCTTTTGTGCCGTCATATTGTGCCGTGACAATTCGTGACAATTGATAGTTTCACCACTGGGTGGCCAGTGCATCACGTAACATAGCTTTGCACTAACATTGCTGTTAAATAGACACTGTAATCAGTATGGCCAGCTTTAAAGTCTAATTGCTAATTGTGTAGGTGTGAAAATCTTAGTGTGAGAGGCCTTTGAAGTAGACTCCTTGGGGGTTACAGATTTTATCCTGGCTGGGGGATGTTACTATCAGTGACGTGCGGTGGGCACGTCCCTGCTTACTACAGTACACAGTATGTTGCTCAAAGCACAGAGGTGAATGAAATCTAAAGTGAAATTAAATAATAAGTTAATAAAAACCTTAGTGCTATAGAGTAAAAGAACATATTATAAGATTTTGCAATGATAAAATATTTCCAAATAAAGGGCCTCATTACGAGTTGATCAGTCGAAGATGCTTTTTTCAGCCCGTGCGACAAACTAACCTCCGCCTATGGGGGTTGTTTTTTTTCCCATACCAAGGCTTTGATCACTTGTGCAGGCCTGTTATGATAAAAAATGTTGTGCAGTTTCTAAGTACTTCTGGACTTAGGGGGTCATTATGACCCAATCGCAGCGTGTTGTCGTTCGCACAGCTGCAATCGGGTCCCTACTGCACATGTGCGACGGCCGCTATGCGCACGCACGGCCATCGACGGGAAACGACGCTGGAACCGAAAAAAGCGATCGCTGCAATGATCGCACGAAGATTGACAGGCGGAGGGGGTACCTGGGCATCAACTCACCGTTTGCAGCTGTTTTCGTGGAGATGGGGGGGTAAGAAAACGCGGGTGTAGTGAGAGAAACGCAGGCGTGTCCAGGACGGGTGTTTGACGTCAGAGCCAGGACCGAACAGGCTGAAAACGTTGCAGCAGGTAAGTAAGTCACCGGCACCCCTGCACTGAGGACACCGCCGGCACTGCCCACACTGCCGGCACCCCTGCACTGGGGATGCTGCCAGCACTCCTGCGCTGAGGACACCCCCTGCACTGCCGATACTGCCGGCACTTTTGCACCGAGGACACTTCCGGCACTCCCACACTGCCTGCACCCCTGACTGCTGACACTTCTGGCACCCCTGCGCTGGGGATACTGCCAGCACTCCCGCACTGAAGACACCTCTCGCACCAAGGACACTTCTGGCACTCCCACACTGCCGACACCCTTGAACTCCTGCACTAAGGACACCTCCAGTACTCCCGCACTGCCGACACTGCCGGTACCCCTGCACTGAGGACACCGCCGGCACTTCCCGCACTGCTGACACTCCTGCACTGGGTATACTGCTAGCATTCCTGCACTGAGGACACCTCCTACACTGCCGGCACCCCTGCACAGAGGACACTTCCGGCACTCCCACACTGCTGGCACCCCTGAACTCCTGCAATGAGGACACCGCCCTCACTGCCAGCACTCCTGCAATGAGGACACCTTTTGCACTGCCGACACCCCTGCCCTGCAGGCACACCTATTGCTAGCACTCATGGACTGAGGACACCTCCCGCACTGTAAAGCATGAAACACTTCTACACCGAGGACACTTCCGGCAACCCCACACTGCCGGCACCCCTGAATTCCTGCAATGAGGACACCTCCCGCACTGTCGACACTGCCGGCACACCTGCACTGGGGATACTGCCAGCACTCCTAGACTGAGGACACCTCCCGCACTGCTGGCACCCCTGCACCGAGGACACTTCCGACACTCCCACACTGCCGACACTGCCAGCACCCCTGAACTCCTGCACTGGGGACACCTCCCACACTGCCAACACTGCTGGAACCCCTGCACCGAGGACACTTCTGGCACTCCCAAACTGCCGACACCCCTGAACTCTTGCACTAAGGACACCTCCAGTACTCCCGCACTGCCGACACTGCCGATACCCCTGCACTGAGGACACCACCGGCACTGCCTGCACTGCTGACACTCCTGCACTGGGGATACTGTCAGAATTCCTGCACTAAGGACACCTCCCGTACTGTCGACACTGCCGGCACACCTGCACTGGGGATACTGCCAGCACTCCTAGACTGAGGACACCTCCCGCACTGCTGGCACCCCTGCACCGAGGACACTTCAGACACTCCCACACTGCCGACACTGCCAGCACCCTTGAACTCTTGCACTGAGGACACCTCCCACACTGCCAACACTGCTGGAACCCCTGCACCAAGGACACTTCTGGCACTCCCAAACTGCCGACACCCCTGAACTCCTGCACTAAGGACACCTCCAGTACTCCCACACTGCCGACACCCCTGCACTGAGGACACCACCGGCACTGCCTGCACTGCTGACACTCCTGCACTGGGGATACTGCCAGAATTCCTGCACTAAGGACACCTCCTGCACTGCCGACACTGCCGGCACCCCTGCACTGAGGACACTTCCGGCACTCCCACACTGCTGGCACCCCTGAACTCCTGCAATGAGGACACCGCCCTCACTGCTGGCACTCCTGCAATGAGGACACCTTTTGCACTGCCGACACCCCTGCCCTGCCGGCACACCTATTGCTAGCACTCATGGACTGAGGACACCTCCCGTACTGTAAAGCATGAAATGCCAAATATTCCATTTTTAAATTCTCTCCCTTTATTGACTTTTCACAGATCACCGGACATGAATCCTATCGAGCTAGTGTGGTCTCAAATGAAAAGTTATATTCGGTCTCAATGTAAGCCAAGGACAAAAGAGCAACTGATTGATGGCATCAATACATTTTGGAAAAACGTACTTACATTGGAGACCTGTAATAATTATGCAGACCATTTATTTTCTGTGCTGCCAGTGATTATAGAAAGAAATGGACAAGCCAGCTGCATGTAATTGGAATGGATCATATTGTCGACAAAAAGAAGGTCAACAGTCATTAGGTTGACCAATATTTGTCGACAGGCCATATGTCGACACATCAAAAAAGACAGTACGCAAACGAATAATGCATAGAATTTGCATAAAGGGCCCTTTACCTATCGTACTCATCCTTTCTGCAAATGCTTGAAATATCAAAATTAGACTACCTGCTTAAATTAATTAATTTGTTATATTTTATCTGTAACATGTACTTCACCCTAGTATTACATTTGTTATGCAATCTTGAAAATTGTTTAAAAAAAAAAAAGTAGTCACCTCTGCAACACTGTATACTGTAATTGTGTATGGATTGTACAAAGCATCCAAGTGATTGCATTCAGTTTTGTCTAACTTACAGTATATTTATACTATTTAGTTGGAATTATTTTATCATTGCAAAGTCTTATAATATGTTCCGTTACCTTGTAGCACTATTAGGTTTTAATTAACTTATTCTTTAATGTCACTTTAGACTTCATTCACCTCTGTGCTCTGAGTAACAAATAACTCCAATTTTTGCATTAATAAACTGAGGCTCTGAATTGCTAAAAGTTCACTGTTTATTTCAAATTCCAGGACAGCAGCCCTTCCCCCACCCAGAATACATGTTACTGTGCTGTATCTCTATTCCCCAAGGAATCTACTTCAAAGGCCTCTCACACTGAGATTTTCACACCTACACAATTAAGAACTGGACTCTAAAGCTGGCAATACTGTACATCAGAACGACCTGAATACAATCACACACACATAGCGATTTGGGCTGCTTTTCTAATTGATTTGCTGAGTCACTTAGAAATACAGCACAAATCGCTATGTGTGTATGGACTATAGCGATAGTGATGTGCGTCCCTGCATGATTGAAAGATCTAGTCATCACCCATGTTTTCTCTATTGCAAACACGGGCAGTGACAGATCGCTCAGCACACATCGCTGGTGCAGCTCTGTGTGCTGAGTGATCTTGCTGAGCCCGTGTGATCACCGATATCGCTGGGCAGAAAACCACTCAGCGCATACATACTGAGTGATTTTCTGCCTGCCCAGCGATGTCAGCGGGAGTGAATGGTTTTGCATAGCAGGACGCTTCCTGCTGAGGTGTCCTCAGTGCGGGAGTGCCAGAAGTGTCCACGGTACCATCAACCAAGTGCAAGGAGGACATCTCCCGCACTACTGACACTCCTGCACTGGGGATACTGCCAGCCCCCCTGCACTGATTACACCACCTACACCTCTGCACCGAGGACACTACTGGCACTCCCACATGTATTGGAGATATATTAATACTTCACAATTAGCTGCCGCTGCTGATATTCCCGTGTGCCTGATGGATAAATTGCCCTGCACATATGGATGTCCATGTTGCTGCCCACGGTGCTGTTGGTGGCTAGAGGTGGGAGGAGAAGCCACCGGCATCCTTGATTCTGCTGACCGGAAGTCTGACCCGGTCACATGCTCGTTGCCAGGGGTTACATGCTCGTTGCCAGGGGTTACATATGCTTTTTGCCGTAGGGGTTATATGCTTATAGCCAGGGGGTTACATGCTCATTCTGGGTAGCGCTGGGTAATGGTCTAGTAATACCCCTGGCATCTGTCTCCTATAAGGGCCGTCTTCCATGCTGTCTGCATGGAATCTGCAGCTTCCAGTAGTAGGTAGAGCCTAAGCATCTATTGTGCCGGTGCCCCCCCAGGACTCAGCCATTCCGGCTGCAGGCTTATGGCTGATCAGGCCCTGGGTCTCATGTTTCTTCACCCACTTGTATGGCAGGCAGAGCACCCAGTGACTTATTATGGAGCACAGCCCAAGCACAGGACTGATTTGTGGCAGACAGGCACAGCACCCACTTGTATGGCAGACAGAGCACCCAGTGATTTATTATGGCAACACAGCCTCAGCACTGCACCGATTTGTGGCAGACAGACGCAGCACCCACTTGTATGGCAGACACTGTCGATCTTCAGACCGGATCCCAGTGAAATATATGTGGTATTGAAATACCAAAAATTCTCTCTACTCGCACCTTAACCACCAAACAATTGCAAAAAATGACAAGTATCAATAGTGCCTTTTAGTTAGTATCATAATTTCTATATTGAATCTCTGTGTGGAGTTTGTATGAACTCTTCATCAGCACATTATCAATCACAAGGAAAAAGATTTTTTTAAACATATAGGCAACATTGAGCCAGGTACATGTTGGAAGTTAGTATGAGAGATGTATTGGAAAAATATTAATACTTCACAATTAGCTGCTGCAGCTGATATTCCCGTGTGCATGATGGATAAATTGCCCTGCACATACGGCTCATGGGGGTCATTCTGACCCGATCGCTGCTGCTGACCAGCCGCTGCGGGCCGTGTAGTAATGAGTAGCTCCCGGCCAGCACGCTAAAGCTGCGCTGGCCGGGAGCTACTCCTGAAGTACAAAAGCATCGCCGCTGTGCAATACTTTTGCACTTCTGCAGGGGGGGGGGCGTAACTGACCTGCGGGGCGGACTGGCCCTGTGCTGGGCATCCCCCACATGTCTCTGTTCCTGATCGTAGCCCTGCAAAATTTTGCAGGGCTACGATCAACTCGGAATGACCCCCCCATAGCTGCAATTTTGTTAGCAGATGGGCAAAACCATGGGGGTCATGCAGGCCTGATTGCACGCTAGGTTGTTTTGCTGAGCTGCGATCAGGACATAACTGCGCATGTGTGTGCCCCGCAATACGCAGGCGCGTCGCACAGGTACAAAGTGGATCGTTGCTGAGCAATGGATTTAATGAAGAATCCATTCGCACAGACAATCGCAAGGAGATTGACTGGAAGAAATCATTTGTGGATGTCAACTGACCGTTTTCTGGGAGTGTTTGGAAAAACGCAGGTGTGTCTATGCGTTTGCAGGGTGGGTGTCTGATGTAAATTCGGGGCAAACACTTTAGCCTGTTCGTGTCCGGAATTGACGTCAGACACCTGCCCTGCAAACGCTTGGACACGCCTGCGTTTTTCCAAACAGTCCCAGAAAGCGTTCAGTTGCCACCCACAAATGCCCTCTTCCTGTCAATCTCCTTGCGATCTGCTGTGCGAATCGATTCTTCGTTAAATCCATTGCTCAGCAATGATCCGCTTTGTACCCGTACGACGCACATGCGCATTGAGGTGCATACGCATGTGCAGTTTCGACCTGATCGCAATGCTGCAAAACAACCTAGCGTGCGATCATTTCGGAATGACCCCCATGGTTTTGCCCATTTGCAAATAAAATGCTGCTAGAATCAGGTCTGAACTACTCCCTCTAGAATCTCTTTATCAGACTTTCTGCTTGCTCGGTTTCTGAAAATGCCACCTGCTGTCTGAAAAGTGGTACTGCACTATATTTCAGAGGAGATACACATGGCTTGCCGTGTATATCTTAAGAGGAAAGCTTATCTCGTGCCATGAACGGCAGGCCATGATACTTTTTTCAGAAAGGTAATAGTGGACACATCTGTAGTTAAAAATAAAATAAGTATTTAAGGAAATAAGAGTAAAATCACAAAACGCAGTTCTGGCCCAATAGTAAAGAGGGTTAAAACGGAACAAGTGTGGATTGTGTTTAGTGGGCAATAGTAGTTTTATTGCTCACATTTATAGAATTGTATGATTTGTGCTATTGCGGACGTACGGTTTTGTACACGTGTCCCGGACACAGTACGGAACTGCACACGCGGCGTAAGAGGCACGCATGATCACGTGTTTATGCAAATTGCGTAAGAATACGGGCGCTAAGTACAAATTACACAATAATTCGTTTAGTTTAAAGGTGGGACAGTAGCCACGCTACAATAGCACAAAACTACCCGGTTTCTAAAAAAATTTAGTATAAAAACAAAATTTAGTATAAATAATTTTAAAAAAAATTGCCTCTGGGGTTAAAGCTGCCAACTTGAATGAATCCAAATTTTCTGTACAGAAAAACAAAGTGTATTTGAGTGAGCGAACGCAGGAGTGAGTGGATACTGAACCCAAGAACTGAAGTGGTCTGAAGTGGTAACACTGGGTTAGTAGAGGCCCGGTGGCGTAGGGTTCGCTACCCTGCGTTATTAGGAACTGAAGTGATCTGAAGTGGTCTAAAGTGGTCTGGAGTGGTCTAGGCTAAAGTGGTCTACAGCAATTGTAGTGCATATAGATAACTAGTATCTATAGGCTGTGCTATTGCATCGCATGTCCGTTTGTTCTGCACAGCACAAAGTGATACCATTGTGTCATATGCGCTGTGGAAGAGCATACGCAGACGTGATTGTATAGACCAGAGGTTCTCAAACTCGGTCCTCGGGGGCACACACAGTGCATGTTTTGCAGGTAACCCAGCAGGTGCACAGGTGTATTAATTACTCACTGACACATTTTAAAAGGTCCACAGGTGGAGCTAATTATTTCACTTGCGATTCTGTGAGGAGACCTGCAAAACATGCACTGTGCGTGCCCCCGAGGACCGAGTTTGAGAACCTCTGGTATAGACAAAGGGGTTTTTCTTTGATAACGTCGGAAAATCTCCCTGGTGGGCTTCACTGGAAAGGGTGAAGGATAGTTATCTAATTTCTCTGTTTTTCACCCTACAAACAATTCCAGTTGAAAGATACCGAAAAGGAATTTTTCGCTGCCTCTCTCAGGAAAATATTCCAAACAGAACTTCCACCGAAAGAAATTACAGTGTTGTAAGGTCTGATAGGAGCCCTAAGTTGGGTACATTGCTCAGGGATACTTCCACTGTCTACTTATATTGAGTATTTTGGTGTTTGTGGGAATTTTTTAAAGTTATTAGAAAAGACCCACAAATATGGGAGCCAGTTGCTCAAGTAAGAGACGTTTAGACAGGGTTCAGGCAGAATTGTGGCCAAAAGGCTCAGCAAGGTTTATCATGTGTGAAAAATATGGTTCACACACAGAAGTTTTATGCAATGAGTGGGTATGTATGACTAACAATGATAGGGAACCATTCCCTAGGGTGGGCAGCTTTGAACCAGAGGTATTGCAGAACTTAAGGATAAGAATATGTCTGATAAAATCCCGAAAACAAAGGGTCAGACATACAAATTGTTTAAACCTGTGACAGCAAGAGGGGTTGGTGAGTTTGATCCTAAGATATTGCAGGTGGTATGTTTAACCAAAGTCATATAAGACAAGAATCGAAAAATAAGAACAGTTTGAACTTGTAGCAACAATAAATAAGTAGGGGAAAAAAAAAGAAGAGAATGCAAGTGCACTGCCTTATGTAGATGTGGAAGCAGTTATGGCCAGCATACAAACTATAGAAAATAATAAAAATATGAAAAATATGACTGTAACCTATATATGTACTAATGAATGTTGAAGTTTTATTTAGGAGGAGAAGGTGACCTGATCATTTTCAGCCATTTCTCATGCACCCAGAGGAGTATCCAACCGGTAAAAGAAGAGCAGTAGCCTGTGGGGGAAGTGGCTGAGACCAGTGGAACAGGTAAGTATGGTATCATTCGTGTACATATATAGTAAAACCCAAAAATAAAACAAATTAAAAAAATCAAGAAAGTAACATCAGAAATGGAGAAAAACCTGTCCGCACATTAGTATTTGCTAGTAGGAAAGCGGACAGAGACAAGGTAACCCCAGGGTATTTCTTTCAGTTACCATATAAGAAGTATTCATTCCTAGTAATGCCCCTAGTAAAGATGAGCTTGGAAATGTTTGTTGGACCATGTACAGACCCTTAATACGGGATGAGAAGGATTGAATTAAATACTTTGCATGACCTAGAAGCTTGTTAAACTTTTTTTTTTGTTTTTGTGTTTTGCAAAAATAGAAAACTCTCCATCTGGATAAGATCACTGGTAAACACTAATTCGGCAAATGGGAGGTGGCTGTCTCTGTGCAAATGAAAGGGCTCAATAAGGCACAGGGTGTCAGGGTGCAGACTTCTTTGCAAAATTGGAAAGGTCACAGTAGCTAATCTTAGATAGTGTGGTCAGCGGTTGACCGAAAGTAACCTCACCGCTGACCACAAAGTTCCCACCATTGGTTATAATGGAGCGCATAGGCGCTACATTGTAACATTGCCGTGTGCTGCCTGTCATACACTACAGGAGCAGACAGCCAATCAGGAGGGTGCCACAACGTGGCGCTCCCTGATTGGCTGATGGAACCGTCTTAGACATAAGTCAGAGGGGGTTCCTGGCATTCGGGGAAAGGGGTCCCATGTGAAAACATGGGGCCCCTTTCAGTGCGAGGTCGGGTGTCCGTTTTATTATTTTGCCAAGTACCTGGATTACAAATGGATTAAAAGAGGAGCCATCTACACTGGATTTTGTGAGTATATTTTTTTCAACAGGTACACCATGGATTCTACATGGAGAAGAGGACCGACCCTCGTGTGAACATAGGTAAGTATGTGTATATGGAGGTGTGGATGTATGTATTAAAGTTTTACTTTCAAGGTGTGTGTCTTATGTTTTTATTGGGGTATTTTTTTAGTAGTAGTACTACAGGTACCAGCGGGCCCGGTTTTCCTCCGCATGCTGGTACTTGTGGTTCTCCAAGTACCAGCTTGCGGGGGAGGCTTGCTGGGACTTGTAGTACTGCTACTAAAAACAATATTCATTTTTTGTCAAAAAGGCTATCAGCCTCCCATCCGCAGCCCTTGGATGGGGGGGGACAGCCTCGGGCTTCACCCCTGGCCCTTGGGTGGCTGGAGGGGGGGGGGACCCCTTGATTGAAGGGGTCCCCACTCCTCCAGGGTACCCCGGCCAGGGGTGACTAGTTGGTTATGTAATGCCAGGGCCGCAGGGACCTAGATAAAAGTGTCCCCCGGCTGTGGCATTATGTATCTGGCTAGTGGAGCCCGGTGCTGGTTTCAGAAATATGGGGGACCCCTACGCTTTTTGTCCCCCGTATTTTTGGAACCAGGACCAGGCGCAGAGCCCGGTGCTGGTTGTTTAAATATGGGGGAACCCCTATCATTTTTTTACCCATATTTTTTCAACCAGGGCCGGCTCAAAGAGCCCGAGGCTGGTTTGGCTTAGGAGGGGGGACCCCACGCATTAAAAAAAAAAAAAAAACCACTTTCCCACCCCTTCCCACTGAAAAACATGCACGGATCTCATGGATCCATGCATGCCTATCCAAACACGGGAAAAAAAAGCAGGTCTGTTTTTTTTAGCACTTTTTCACGAATTGTATTTCAGCACGGCAGTGTTTGGCTATTGTCGGCAGTGTTTGTGATTTGCACTTTTTAGTAAATGACCGATTTCTACCAAATTGCAGGCGTATTTGACCGATGGTGTATTGATTCGTAATTTTTTCCTAGGACTTCCAAAATATTACGAATGCCCTCATCACTGCCGAGATTTTTGCTTAGTAACTTCCCGAGATGACACTTTGAAGAAAAAACGTCATCTCGGTCAAAATCGGGACCTTAGTAAATATACCCCATAGACGGGACCAAGGGACATATAGTAAGGAATCATAAGCCATATAGAAAACACAGATTCGGTTAATGGGAAGAACAGAATAAATGCAACTTACTAATGTTACATTTCGCTGTTCTAGATGCATGTCCATCACAGGTAGAGAAAATTAACTCACAGATACCGGGTTCCCTATGAACTTAGGATGGACAGGACACTGGATTGATGGCTGGGATAGTCCCAGTAGAGATAAGACACACAGAATTTTTTTAAGGAGTAGACCAAGTAGAGAATCACTTCCCCGTAGTGCCCAATCCAGTTGTCAAATTTTTATAAAATCTTCTCCACCTCTACAAACTCATCTGTCACCAACCTCTATTCTGTTTCTCTACAGTTTCCTCTTCATCTTTTGCGTTCACACAGGGTGGTACAATACATGGACCCAAGTACAGTTCAAACTCCACATGCCTAGGTCCTTCAGAGTTCTGCCCGAACCCAGTATATCTCAACAGCACGATAACACCAGTATTACTGCAGTGTGCCTTGTCATGCACAAAGGGTGGAGAATGGGAATACTGGTGAAGGGAAATTTTGTATAGACACTGATATGTCTGTTGGTGAATGGCAAACCTGACATTTTCTTTTTAATTTTCTTTTTCCTTCTCTCCTCTAGAGATGTTTCTTTTTTTCTGAGTTATGCTCATGGTACTCTACATTGCAAACACACGATAGTTAAATTAAGATACAAAAAGTTGTGTTCCCTGCAGGAAGAGGCAGTCTGGAGGACAAAGGGGTATGGCCAGGAGTCCTCAGGACTGTGGGCAGGTGGACACGGTAAGCCAGTAGCCCCCGAGAGCATACCTTCCAAGTCTAGCTGAGGTGTCACACGGTCTGACTCATCTAGGCAAAGAGGGTAGGTGCAGGCTGATGAGAGTCTACTGGTGTGCGCCAGGATTCTATTCTCATGCAGGTAAGAGAGCAATGACCTGTCTTACTTGCTTGAGGAAGAATATTGGTAAAGCAATACCAACAGAGCCATCCCATATCCCTCCTGCAGACGGATTTTTTCAGGAAAAACAAATCGAATTCGTACAGTTAACACCCTTTAGGAATTATTGTTATGTATTGGTGTGCACTGATGTTTTCTCAAACTGGGTAGAGGCATTTCCTGCCGCCACGGATGCTGCTGTGTTTACCGCAAAGAAAAATTGCGCAGAAATGTGTGTGTAGATAATGGTACCCCTAGAAGTAGGAGCAAAGCTTGAAATTGTACTATTGTGATCATAGATACTGCCACTAGTATTATGTAGCTTCGGAACCACTCCCAGATCTTCACTCGACGAATCACCCTCTTCGAAATTTGTTTTTGTTTTGGTATTTGTGTCTTTTTTGGTTGTTTTTGGAAGACAACCTCATGTCATGATTGATCCGCACAATGATCAGAAATACACCAATGAGGTGACTGACAATGCTAAATTCCTTTGTCGTATAACAACCCTTTATGAAGCTAAGAACACTGTACGCTGTTTACTTAAGAAGTACCGTAATGGTACGCTAGTTGCGTAACGATCGCTCAGCCGTAGGCGAGACGCTCAAGCGTCACGTTCGCTCACGGCCCAGCGATCACAGGACACGTTATTGGTTATGTCTAGGGTAATGATTCGCTATGGCGTAGCTTACGCTCGAGACCACGAGGAGGTCACCAGCGGTGCAGACGCTCACAACGCTATACCTTAATGTTTAAACCTTATACCAGAGAAATACACTGAATACCTTAATGTGAGTACAGGGTGTAAGTGCAACCTTGTGTAACCTGACTAACTACAAAGCTGCTTGAGCGTCACCGACGCTCAAGTGAACACTTAACACTATAGAAAATACACAGATGCTGGTTTAGGTTCCAAAGCCTATTAACTGTATTATCTCTAATATACTTGTAAAAGGGGATAACAGTACAAATGATACACTACAATATAACAGAGACTTCCTAACCACAGAACTAAACAATAAATACAAAAAGACAATACTACACTGACCTAAATGCAATACAATACAATACTATCTAATACAATACAATACTAGCCTAGTCTAGGGGAGATATGAGAGAACAGAACAGAGAGAGAGAGAGAGAGAGAGAGAGATGAGATGAGAGAAATTGGCTCACAGAAAGACAATGATAACGGAGAGAAACTTACGCACAAAGGGTATGATCGCCTGCGCCTCGATATCCAGCTCCCGGCTATCAGCAGATAACCGTTGATGAGAGAGTGAGAGCTGGATGTGGTCGGCCTGCCTATTTATGCCCCACACACAATGCAATCTCCTGGTCCTACAATCCCATTGTCCATTGGCCGAAGGAATTCGGCCCTGTATCATAACAAAAGGTCATAGGGTGATTCATACAGGTGGGCTGTGACGATTTCCAACAGCTCAGGTGGGTGGGAAACTGGGTTTCCCGCCGCATACCTGAGTATGTGTAAATAATAGAAATGGACATAAACTTCTTATGTCCATAACTATTCGCACGAGCGATTAATACGCTCCAAACCAACACCGGAATATTGCTAATTAAATACTCTTCCGATGGGTACCAAACACTGCTGTATGATTCCTGTTAGACCCTTTGTACGATATAAAGAGGGATTCCTCAGCTCTGGGACATTGTATTTTAATCAAACTTTCAGAATCTATCAAAGGGACCATGATCTATAAACTACATTAATTGTGAACATTTGTAACGAATGAGTCGCACGCTACGACTACATAAACTCTACCGTAAATACGCATACCGCGCCTGCGAGTGCACGTTATTGCGGGTATGCGAATCCACGGGAGAGCGCATGCACGCGCAGCGCGGACCAGTGTGCGGTGCAAATATGGCAACGTGCATTGAGACATTTTTCTGACTTTGACAGTCCACCCTTTGGCAGTCAATAATAACTGCCACAAAACATTTAAGGAGAAAAATGTAAGTCAGGGGTTAATTGATTTCCATGGTTGGGTAGGGGAGGAGAGAGGAGAAGGTGTGAAGAGGGTATGACCTAGTGAGATAGCAGAAGCATGTGTGTATGAATCCATGTTTGGGGGGTCATGTATCATCGTGCCGTACGTGTTGTAAATCAAGCTTCGAGGTATTGCGAAGTATACATTTGAATTCCTTCTTATCCTGTGGTACAGGTCTGTGGATGGGCTGTCAAACTTTACCGAGCTCTTTTCGGATTTTGAACAAAATGGGGAGCACATTTTAGTTGATGATACATGAATGGGGGAGGTATGTGGTTGCTGATATCTGTGCCTGTATTCCCTATCGTCTATGTGTGTCGTTACCTGAGGGTTGTAGAGATGAAGATAAAGAACACTTACGAAAAATGCAATGATATTCTATGTCAGGGAAATGTACATCTGTCGTCGAAGTTGTGTTCGGTATCTGTTGAGAGTCGTCTTCTTTGCACTGTATTGCTCCTTGGGCATGAGCAAATAGCTTTGTCTGAGCCATCAGATTTACAAAAAAATGTTGGGCTAGCGTGAGTTTAAAAATACTAGGGAAACTGGGGATCCATGGCAAAGTTCATCAAGTGTCCATATTTAAAGTTGTCAAATCTTCTTCTTTGGTGCTTGTCTGTTGTCTGTATACATCTCGTCTCGTCAGCTTCCTCGTCCAAGGGGGTCTTTGTATCTGGGAGAAAAGCAGAAAAACAGGTGAAAGAAATGGACCGTATAATCGCATTTTCATCACATTCTGGTTTCTATCATTGGGTCATAAATCAAATCCAGGTTAATTACGGTTTCCTCACTCCTCAAGCTCATCACTTTTGTACTTTGTTTGCACCTCATTAAAGCCTGCCCGCATCTAAATATCAATCCAATCGATATAACGACACCCAAGATACATAGTAGAAACTTTCCAACATCCATTATGACTCCTTGAGCCCAGTCTCCTAAACCGGAGAACCAATTTCGCGGGTTCAACCATGACACCCAACCAGTCAGCTCATTACCTACAGCAGCAAGGGTGAGATTGTGTTTTCGACGAAATTCCCACTTCAATTGGAGAATATCGTCCATCTTTTGGTCTATGACCTCTACCGGATCCTCGGTGCTATTTGTGATATACGTGCAACACTTTATGCCGTACTGTGTTGCCAATGTAACACAATATCCGCCTGTTACTGCTGTAAGATAATTAAGAACCATCCTATGCTGAACTAGTTCTGTTTTATAAGCTTGAAGTTCTCTTCCAGTGTATCTAAACGTGTCATCATACATTTCAGTGATATTATCTAACAAATTGGCGAGTGCGGAAATGTATTTATAATTCATCACACCTCGAGCGGTGCGAGTGAAATCTAACGCTACCAGAACCTGAATCCCGGTGGATTCATGGATAAGATCAGAGGCCGGATGCTCTAACCTTTCTGACAGTTGTCTTTTAACTCGGTGCTCGTAATGAGTGTGAGTATAAGGAGCTTGGGCACCACGGTGTATGTCCTTCATTTTGTCATGTGTAACAGTCATCACTTCAGGCAATACTTTTCCAATATAACACAATCCTTCAGAGTTTGGGGCAAGCCACTTGTACGCCTTTCTCCCGCATATGAAATATGCATCATCGGGGAGAACATAAGGGACGGAGAAGGACATGATCATGTTACAAACCTTCCAGGTGAAATCTCCTGACCCTAATTCTTCCATCTGCTTAATGCACGTATCGGTTTGTACGATATGTGCACAGTATCCTGGTGATACCTCTCCAACTCTAGTAATCCTATTTCCTAAGGTATATCGATACCGGAAAGATTTTCCTCTACTGGCTATGTGGCGTACGAGCTCTGTATCTGTAGGCATTCTATCTGCTCTGTGTGAAAAGGTCATGGTAAGGTTGCTCCATGACACTTCCCAATTTCCCGGTTTTCTGGGATTGGAGATGTTAAAACATAAGAGGGACCTATCCACATGGTATTGGTGGAGCTTCAAACTAGGAGGGCTGGAGATGTTAAACCTCCTGTCCACCGGTCTCCCACCACTTAGCTCAAGTACCTCCCCTAACGTTAAAGGAAATGGTACTAGCCCTGATTTACTGTGACCCTGAGGTACTTGAGAGCATACCCAACAATCTGTTTGGTTTAACACGTTACCCACTAAGGAGTGATAGTCACTCAATGGATGCCGGTCTATATGGATATTAAAACTAGATTGGCATTTCTTTATGCATCCATCTTCAACCAGATTATCACAGAGCCTACAGATACAATTTTCTTCAGCTAACAATCCATCACAATTTCTTCTATCGGATCGTTTTCTGATACTCGCCTTTGCTTGTTGGTTTGGTTGATCTTGGAAAACTATGCCTCCATCATCATAATCGGAACCCATTCCAGAACCTCTCTCGACCTCTATGGTACTCTCGCCGGAACAGACTGCTCTGGTCAACATCATGGTTAACATCAAAATCCGGATCACAGTCTCTTGGGGCAAGTCCATCTTTGAGGAGGAAATAGAGAAGAATGAGAAGGGGGAAAAAGAAATTTTAAGGGAGAGGGGCTGGGAAGTGGAGAAAAACAATAAAAGGGAGAGGGGAGTCGACAACTGCTTTCGATCTTCAAGGCTCAGGTGCCGCCTCTGTCCTCCTGGAACAGACACTCCAGTGATACAACCTCTACCGTCTGTTCCTTATCACGGGACTTCTCTGGATCGGCCACCTTCTTGCAGTGGGATGAATGGACCCAAGTCTCTCTCTCAGCAACCTTCAATGCTGTGGTGCTAGTCAATAAGACCTGGTATGGTCCTTCCCATCTATCAATAAGACAACCTGAGCGTAGAAAATTTCGTATCATTACATAATCCCCAGGTTCAATGTCATGACAATTACTATCTGGTAAATCAGGAATCACCAACTTCAGATTATCATTTTGATTCCTCAACTGTTTACTCATGTTAATTAAGTATTTTACAGTTACTTCATTGTTACATTTCAAATCATCCTGAGGGTTAATCATGACATGCGGTTGTCGACCAAACAGAATTTCAAAAGGGGACAGATTAAGAGGGGACCTGGGAGTGGTTCCGATGCTATACAAAACAATGGGTAAAGCTTCTGGCCACGTCAATCCTGTCTCTGCCATTACTTTACTCAATTTATTTTTAATAGTGCTGTTCACTCTTTCGACCTTCGCACTCGCCTGTGGACGGTACGGAGTGTGCAGCTTGCTATCAATTCCCATCAATTTACACATTCCTTGAAAGACATCACCTGTAAAATGGGTACCCCTATCACTTTCAATGATTCTAGGGATACCATATCTACATACAAATTCCTGCACAATTTTCTTAGCTGTAAACATAGCGGTATTTGTAGCTGCTGGAAAAGCCTCGACCCAATTCGAGAAAACATCTATACAGACAAGTACATATTTCAAATTTCGACATGGGGGTAATTGAATGAAGTCAATTTGTATTACCTGGAAAGGGCCGCCGGCAGGTGGGATATGGGATGGTTCTGTAGGTATTGCTTTTCCAATATTCTTTCTCAGACAGGTAAGGCATGACATTGCTCTTTTACTCGCATGAGAGGAGAATCCTGGGGCGCACCAGTATGCTCTTACCAATTTGCACATCCCCTCCCTGCCTAGATGAGTCAGCCCGTGAGCTGCTTCAGCCAGACATGGAAGGTATGCCCTGGGGGCCACTGGTTTACCATGTCCATCCGTCCAGAGCCCTGAGGACTCCTGGCCATATCCCTTTGCCTTCCAGACTGCTCTTTCCTGTGTGGAACACAAATTCTGCATCTCACACAACTTCTGTGTGTTGATGGTATTAAATACCATCAACTGTGTGGTGTCTGTCCGTGTGGGGGTAGCAGCTGCAAGCTTTGCAGCTTCGTCTGCTCGGCTGTTACCAAGGGATACTGGGTCTTGGCTATATGTATGTGCTTTACATTTGATAACAGCCACTCTGTCGGGTTCCTGTATCGCTGTTAGAAGCCTTTTTATGTGAGCTGCATGCGCTATCGGTGTACCAGCTGCCGTCATGAAATTTCTGAGCCGCCATAGCGCTCCGAAATCATGGACTACCCCGAACGCGTATCTGGAATCGGTGTAGATATTGGCTGACTTACCCTTAGCCAATTCACATGCTCTGGTTAGGGCGACCAGTTCAGCAACCTGGGCTGAGTGAGGTGGGCCTAGCGGTTCTGCTTCTATGGTGCCTTGGTCATCTACGACTGCGTATCCAGTACACAAGTCTCCCGAGTCTGACTGTCTGTGACAACTACCATCCGTGTAGAAGGTAATATCTACATCTTCCAGTGGGTTGTCACTGATGTCAGGCCTTGCGGTAAAATTTTGGGTCAAATATTCCATACAATCATGTGTGTCCTCCTTTGTATTAAATTCTCCTTCCCCACCACTCTCACCTTCCACCCTTTGTGTCTGACCAGGCACACCTGGGAGAAATGTTGCAGGATTTAATGCACTGCATCTCCTTATGGTGATGTTTACGGGGGCCATTAGTGCCAATTCCCATCTTGTAAACCGCGCTGATGAGACGTGCCTGGTTTGGGCAGAATTTAGCAAGGCTGACACTGCATGTGGTGTATGAATTGTGAGGTTGTGACCTAGCACGACATCTTCGCTTTTTGTCACTAGCAATGCTATCGCCGCAACGCTACGCAAGCATGTGGGGAGGGATCGCGCTACCGTATCTAGCTGAGCGCTGTAGTATGCAATTGGCCTGCTGGCATCACCGTGTTTTTGTGTTAGTACACCTGCTGCGCACCCAGCACTTTCTGTTCCGTATAGTTCAAAGGGTTTCCCATAGTCTGGCATACCTAGTGCTGGTGCCTGCGTTAGGCACTGTTTGAGTCTCTCAAATGCTGTTTCAGATTCGTCTGTATGCGAAATCCGATCAGGTTTGTTTGAAGAGACCATTTCCTGCAAAGGTAGCGCCAATATGGAAAACCCTGGGATCCAATTACGGCAATACCCACACATTCCTAAAAACGTCCTGATCTGTTGCTGGGTTTGTGGCAGTGTCATGTCTCTAATGGCTTGGATTCTATCAGCGGTCAGGTGTCTCAGTCCTTGTGTTAGACAGTGTCCCAAATATTTTACCTTAGCTTGGCATAATTGCAACTTGTCTTTGGAAACCTTGTGACCTGTGTCTGAAAGATGAAACAGGAGCTGTTTCGTATCCTTCAGAGATGCTTCCAGTGAATCTGAACACAGTAATAAATCGTCCACATACTGTATCAATACTGATCCACTGTCTGGTTGGAAAGACTGTAAACAATCATGCAAAGCCTGAGAAAATATACTTGGACTATCTATGAAACCTTGGGGTAACCGAGTCCACGTGTATTGGACTCCTCTGTATGTGAATGCAAACAAATATTGGCTGTCAGGGTGCAGAGGTACCGAAAAGAAAGCGGAGCAGAGGTCAATAACAGTGAAAAATTTGGCAGTGGGAGGAATTTGCATTAGGATGACAGCTGGATTTGGCACTACGGGGAACTGACTCTCAACTATTTTGTTAATCCCCCTTAGATCCTGCACTAGCCTGTAACCCCTCCCCCCACTCTTTTTAACGGGGAAGATGGGACTATTTGCTGTGCTGGACGTTCTTACTAGAATGCCCTGTTGTAGCAAGCGCTCTATTATGGGAAAAACTCCTAACTCCACCTCTGGCTTCAGAGGATACTGTGGGATTTTTGGAGCTATCCTACCATCTTTTACTTGTACAACTACTGGAGCTACGTTTGCCATTAATCCAGTGTCCTGTCCATCTTTTGTCCACAGTGACTCTGGTATCTGAGATATCATCTCTTCTACTTGGGATGGATTCCTATTTGTCATAATGGAATGTGACATTAATTTTGATGGGGAGTCTAACATGTCTCGTACTTCCTGAGCGTGATTCTCAGGAATGTCCAAGAATACACCTTCAGGAGTACAATAAATGACGCAACCCATTTTACATAGTAAGTCTCTTCCCAGGAGATTGGTTGGTGCCGATGCAGCCAGCAAAAAGGAATGCTTGGTATGCAACGGCCCTATTGTAATCTCGGCTGGTTTGCTAACAGGGTAGTGCT
This sequence comes from Pseudophryne corroboree, assembly GCF_028390025.1. Lineage (NCBI taxonomy): Eukaryota > Metazoa > Chordata > Amphibia > Anura > Myobatrachidae > Pseudophryne > Pseudophryne corroboree. Next base: position 543,535,596 of record NC_086446.1, on the reverse strand, counting down.
GGACTACTCCTGTTACTCCCATGGCTGGAATTGTCCTACCAGTGGTTCTCATGCCCACTGTCGAATTTATCACTGACTTGGCCGCCCCTGTGTCTACAAGAAAGTTTAAAGTTTTACCAGCTACATTGATTGCAATCTCTGGTTCACTTCCAAGACTGGCAATCAACTTAACTGGCTGCAGATTACAGGTATGGCCACACCCCTATTGGGTATGCTGACCTCCCTGAATCCCGCTGGCAGCAACTACTTGTGAGGGAGTTAGCTGGGAACTACCAGAGGCATGCCAATCTCTGTTCGGGGGATATCTTTTTGTTTCCCCTGTATGTGGCTCAAAACTCCGCCTCTGTGGACCCTGCTCCCAATGTCGTGTGTTGTGTTGTTGTCTAGGGGGTTGAAAAGATCTTTGTACATTCTTTGTTCTACATTCTCGTGCAAAGTGTCCCGGTCTGTTACAAGAAAAACATGTTATTACACTTGCCTTACCCACAGGATTCGGTGGTACATACGCAGGCTGCCTTGTGGTCAGCGCCTGTATACTTACGGACATCAACTTATCACTTTGCGATTCCCTGTGCCTAGTGATGTTTCTGTCGTGATCAATAGCAGCCTCTCTCAAGCCGGACACTGACAGACCTCGCCAGCACGGTTGCGTGGTCTGAACCCTAGTCTTTAATGTTTCCTTTAAACCATCCATCAGTACAGATACTGCTACTTCCCGATGGTTTGGGTTGGTCTTAATGTCTTCTATACCAGTGTACTTTGCCATTTCTAATAGTGCCCGGTGAAAATACTCTGTTGCCGTTTCGGACTCCTTTTGCTTAATGGAAAATATCTTGTTCCATTTAACTACGGCTGGGAAATACTCCTTTAGCTGTAAATTTATCCTTTTTACATTATCCGTGTTGTACACGTCTGTAAGCGGTACGTCTTTATCCAATGCACAATCAGCTAAAAACTGAGTTGCATCAACATTGGAAGGTAAACAAGCTCTTAGCAGTATCTGCCAATCCTTGTTGTTGGGTTCTACAGTGTTACCTAGATCCCTGATGTATTTTTGGCTAGCAACTAAATCCTTTCTGGGGTCAGGAAATTCGGACACTATTGTTCTTAATTCCATTCTGGAAAATGGAGTGTACATGGCAATGTTCCTTATGGGAGTGGCTCCAGACACATCTGTTTTTCCATTGGGAACTGCTATTACCCTTACAGGAGCAATTCTAACAGCCTCTTCCTGTGTAGATTCTACAGCTTGTTGTGGTACAATTGTTTCAGTGTAGTGCATGGTGCCGTACTTACCCGTTGACACGACCTCACCTATCCCTCCGCTAGGGGCTTTCACTAATCTCGTGGGTGTCGCTGTGCCTACTGTGGTCTCTGCTATGGTGGCTGCAAGAGAGAGAGCTGAAATTGTTGCTGAATCGTCTTCTTGATCACACTCCTGAGGAAGGTTCAAAACAGGGTACATCTTGCACGGGTTAATACTTGCATGAGTTATTTGGTTAACATCATTAACATTTACAGTGTTACTAAGAGTTTGTGTTTTACAACCCAGTGCGTTTCTCTCCGCAATCAACTTCTCTCCTGCAATGTATGGTGGAGGAGGAGCTGTGGCAATCAACTTCCTGACTGCCCCAGATCCTGCCGCCAGAGCCAAACCTCTCTGTATCTCACCTTCCTGGTGCCATAACTGTAAATAATCATGATGCTGAATTCGTCTCTTTGCTGATTTTACGAGACATATCCTCCTCCTTAAATTTTGTAACACTTCTGGACTAAAGCTACCTATTCTTGGGAATTTGTCCCTGTCTTGTACAGTCATTCTCTCCCATTCATCACATAAAGATTCGGTGTGAATTCCATATTTTTCACACATTACATATCGTGCCGACCCAACTGGTCGGTTCACAGAATCAACCTGAACCAGGGTTGATCGCCCCCTACCTGAACAAATGGCCCCCATAATCTGCAGGCGTTGCTTATTCCTCCTTGAATATCAAGGCTTTCAGCGAACCCTTACAAACAAACCAAGATGTCCTTGGGCAGGCCGGCGGTGGTGGTTTATCAAGTACCCCACTTACTTCTCGCCCACGTTGGCCTGTGCTGCAATCACTGTAGCCAGAGCTGCTGTACCCAACCTAGGGCCCCTGTGAACCTTTATTTACTGGAACATATGAGGGTTACCCGCAGGACACTTACTCTTTCCAGTAAAGTTGGGGTTGTTAGATAGTTCCTGAGTGACCAGCGAACTTCCCTTCCAAAAATAAAAAATTACACAAATCACGTCAGAATGTACAGATAGCGTTTGTGACCACTTTACTCTAATGGTATTAGGTCAGATTACTAACTACTGCACACAATTACGTGCGGTCCAATCGTTCAGTACACGAGCACTACTTGTCAAGTACTGAAAGATCAATGGAATCTATGTTTCCGGCTGCGATTCCTTCAGCCAGAGCTTATGGCCTATATGGGTTCTGCACCAACACCCCAGGCGTTGTGCCACTGGACTTTTATAGCGGACCTTTTACCTTACGACCTCCTGGTCTTGTTACCTTATGACCTCCTGGTCTTGTTACCTTATGGTCCGCTATACTCTAATGCTCAAATATTATTTAACCAGGGATGCCTCCCTAGCCACCGTATATGTCACTTACACGTATGTCCCTTGACGAGTACCCGGCTTTCCTTTTGGTTCCACCTTAAAGTTATATAAACTTTTGTATACAAAACACACTCACTCAACACATGTACACTTTTGTTTCTATATCTATTTCTGCGCAGAAATTGTCTTTAGGCCAAAAGTGTTACCAATTAGGAGCAGGATCTGTTAAACTAAATTTCAGATTTTCCAAAAATAGATTTGCGTTATTTACCGCTTCGCGTTATCTACCGCTGTGCGTTAATTATCGCCTTGCGCTAATTATCGCTTTGCGCTAATTCAACTTTTTCGTGACTTGAGCTACGTGAGCGTAACCGGACGCTACGTTGCGTAATGTACGCTGCGTGCGTCTGCCTTTTGGATTGCGTACGCTAGTCTTTGTTAGCGACACGTGTACGCAATGCAAAGGATCCACCGTAACACAATATATTTTTATCAATGTAAATGATCCCTGATCATCTACCGCAATCCACACTGACTGCCTTGTATCTCAGACAAACCGTGTGTTTGTTCTATACTTTAACTATCACCCCTACTATGAAATAACAGCAAATCTCTTTTTAGCACTTTCTATCAACTATAAAATTTGGCAAACAGGAATAGTGATATACGAAAATGAAACAGAAAATGCAGATATATGTATGCGTGCGTGTATACGCAAGACAGAAGAGAAATAAAACAGTTTTAAAAGACACAAGCGTTTTGTTCTTACTTCCGGTTCCCGGATTCCTTCAGCACTCTTTATCTAAGCGAAGCAGACGCTTATCCCGTCAGCACTGTGAGACAACCTCTCCCACCCTTTGCTGGAGGGATAATGTCTGCTGATCTACCTAGTGCAGATATGAGAAGGATAGGACGAGTCCCCAATTGACAATGCTAAATTCCTTTGTCGTATAACAACCCTTTATGAAGCTAAGAACACTGTACGCTGTTTACTTAAGAAGTACCGTAATGGTACGCTAGTTGCGTAACGATCGCTCAGCCGTAGGCGAGACGCTCAAGCGTCACGTTCGCTCACGGCCCAGCGATCACAGGACACGTTATTGGTTATGTCTAGGGTAATGATTCGCTATGGCGTAGCTTACGCTCGAGACCACGAGGAGGTCACCAGCAGTGCAGACGCTCACAACGCTATACCTTAATGTTTAAACCTTATACCAGAGAAATACACTGAATACCTTAATGTGAGTACAGGGTGTAAGTGCAACCTTGTGTAACCTGACTAACTACAAAGCTGCTTGAGCGTCACCGACGCTCAAGTGAACACTTAACACTATAGGAAATACACAGATGCTGGTTTAGGTTCCAAAGCCTATTAACTGTATTATCTCTAATATACTTGTAAAAGGGGATAACAGTACAAATGATACACTACAATATAACAGAGACTTCCTAACCACAGAACTAAACAATAAATACAAAAAGACAATACTACACTGACCTAAATGCAATACAATACAATACTATCTAATACAATACAATACTAGCCTAGTCTAGGGGAGATATGAGAGAACAGAACAGAGAGAGAGAGAGAGAGAGAGAGAGAGAGATGAGATGAGAGAAATTGGCTCACAGAAAGACAATGATAACGGAGAGAAACTTACGCACAAAGGGTATGATCGCCTGCGCCTCGATATCCAGCTCCCGGCTATCAGCAGATAACCGTTGATGAGAGAGTGAGAGCTGGATGTGGTCGGCCTGCCTATTTATGCCCCACACACAATGCAATCTCCTGGTCCTACAATCCCATTGTCCATTGGCCGAAGGAATTCGGCCCTGTATCATAACAAAAGGTCATAGGGTGATTCATACAGGTGGGCTGTGACGATTTCCAACAGCTCAGGTGGGTGGGAAACTGGGTTTCCCGCCGCATACCTGAGTATGTGTAAATAATAGAAATGGACATAAACTTCTTATGTCCATAACTATTCGCACGAGCGATTAATACGCTCCAAACCAACACCGGAATATTGCTAATTAAATACTCTTCCGATGGGTACCAAACACTGCTGTATGATTCCTGTTAGACCCTTTGTACGATATAAAGAGGGATTCCTCAGCTCTGGGACATTGTATTTTAATCAAACTTTCAGAATCTATCAAAGGGACCATGATCTATAAACTACATTAATTGTGAACATTTGTAACGAATGAGTCGCACGCTACGACTACATAAACTCTACCGTAAATACGCATACCGCGCCTGCGAGTGCACGTTATTGCGGGTATGCGAATCCACGGGAGAGCGCATGCACGCGCAGCGCGGACCAGTGTGCGGTGCAAATATGGCAACGTGCATTGAGACATTTTTCTGACTTTGACATGACAGTACAGTACCTTGTTGAGATGAGCCAGCATTTGAGAACCTGACAAAAGAACTTGAAACTGTTGATTGCTGGTATGCCAAATGCTAACTGTATTGATTATGAACCAAGAGACTGTGTGATTGCCCTTACGCTCAGGTTGCCTAATAGACAGGTGGGAAGGACCATACCAAGATTTGTTGACAGCACTAAAGGTCGCCGAAAGAAAGACTTGGGTCCACTTGTCCCACTGCAAGAAGGTCGCTGACCCGGAGAGAACTCGTGACAAAGTAGTTTATTGCTCACATTCATCGAGTTTGTGAACTGTGTGTTTGAAGTGAACTGTGTGTTCCAAGTGAACTGTGTGTTCAAAGAGCAAGGTGGAGAGCAAAGTGAACTGTGTGTTCCAAGTGAACTGTGTTTTCAAAGAGCAAGGCAAAGAGAACCTCGTATCACCAGAGACTCTATTCCGTGAAGACTGAGAGGCGGCACTGTTGGACACTACCTGAGCGTACTAATGGACTGCAGAAAGACCAGTCATTGTAATTGATTTGTTATGAACAAGAGTTATTTTGTTCTATTTCTCTTTTCTTTCTTTCCCGCTGACAAACATTTTCTTTCAGGATATTCTATTTTTGCGAGTTTTTTTTTATGAGGAGTCGAGTGTGGGACTGGAACTGGTTCTGTAGGAAGGAGTGATTTCCTTATAGGATCCCAGGATTAGCCGATCAGTTTGTTAAAATCAGAGAAAGGTCAAGTTCTAGTAGTTATGGAGTTCAGATGTAATCAGGAACAGTCAGACAATGGCTATTCACACATTGCAGATAAAGAGCTCATTAATATATGTGGAAGAAAGGTTTATGAGTGGCTCTCCCCGAACTCCGAAGGTTTACGTTATTTAGGAAGGACACTACTTATAACCCTTGTTCAATTATTAAACAGACCTAGCATACGTTCCAGAAATGGAAACAATGTTCAGAAAATGATAGGAATATGTAGATCACGAAAATTTTATATGTCACTGTCACGATTTGTTTGTGTCTTCTTCACCTACCCAGCAGAACCTCAATTGAATCCAAACATCAGTGTACAAAGATGTAGGTACATGTATGTGTGAAATGTTCGTCGCAAATCAGACATTATAGGCCAAAGCACTGTCCCAGCATACTCTATAGGTTGAATGTTGTCCCACACCCAACCAGTGGTCCCGTGACCGCCGAGTACATATAGAGGATGTCTCGTACTCCTCCCTGTCTTCCCCAAATATAGTCAAGCGTCTGATTTGCAAAATGCATACATACTTGTGTCTAGGTCACCGATTATGGTATGAAATATTTGTTTCTTATGTTAATAATTGATGGCAGTTATTGTTTACTGCCAAAGGGTGGACTGTCAAAGTAAAAAATATTACATAAAGAGAACATACAAACTACACACATTTAAGTCGCTATACTTGAAAATATGCGCAGCGAGCACAGCAATATATGGTAACACACGCATTTACACGGACATGCCACTGAGATGGATTCGACACTTATTTCATACAGTACATAATTATAATAATATCAAGCGCCAGACATCATGATGATTTAAAATTATCTAATGAATTAATGTCATGAATGTGTATTATTTGAACGAAGCAAGATAGACCTGTCATATTTACTATTAAAACAACCAGCTTAATGTGTAGATTATTTTGATACTTGTTATGAAGTTGGGGGACATTGCAGCGAATAGTTATGATTACATGTATAAAAGCTAAAATCACTTTGTTAGAACAATGAATGTTACAGTGGACAGGGAACTCATGCCATCCCTTTGGATGTCTTCAAGGCTGAATCTGATTACCATATACAAAGGAACTGGTGACTCATCATGAGTCCCCTCCCCCAGAAACTAGATGAGACATAAGCTGACCACACAGGAGGTCAACTACTTGCTTTTTGGTCTCAGAGGAAGATGGAGGTCTTGCATGATTTTACAGAGAGAGAGAGAGAGAGAGAGAGTCATATGGAGGGACAAATTTATATGAGAAAGATATGGTAATTGTATCGCTGGCATGTAACTGAAATTGTATGTAATTGTATGTAATTGTATGTTTTAACTGCTTACTGTGTGAGTGTAACCATGTAACTATAGGTATACTGTACTTTGTAATATATATTGAATCCATATCCCTTTTTAATAGCAAATATATACTTCAATGAGCTTTGGAACTCAGATAATGTGTGGGTGTATTGTTTTCTCTTACGGGATACAGTGTTTTGCGATGTACAGCGCACTTTTATCGTATATGGTAACAAGAGGTGCAGGCATTTACAATATATATTAGAGCGGGCGTTATAAATATTTGTGAGAAATCAATTTGGCATTCTTAATAGAGACTGGGCGTTAAACTGCAGTAAGGAAGAATTAGTAAATAAGAAAGATTCAATGGTGATACTGCTGTTGGTGTCACATCTCACATAGAGAGGAAAATGATTCCTACTCTACAACACCAGGTATTCACAGGAAGTCTCCTCTCCAGGTACTAACCCAGCCCAACGCTGTTTGGCTTACAAGATAGGATGAGATCGGGCATTGGCAGCGTGGCATGATAGTAGAGAATTTATGTGATCTGTATACCAATGAGAGTATTGTATTATTATTCTGCTGTGAAAAATATAACCCATCAAAAGAGATATATTTACCTCTCTAGGGAACAACCAGCCATGTTGGTTCTCCTATGCAATCTGGAACAATTCAGAGTTGCCAAATACCTGGGAGTCGTGAGCACAACCTGGCCAGCCAATGAAGACATCTGTGAAACTGAATAGTATACATATTAGCTGTGTTTAACAATACACATCATGGGCCCAGCATATGACTCACATTAAAACACACCATACTACTTACCAATACTTATGGTCCACTACAGCCTGCAGGATGATGGAGTGCCAGCCTTTTCGGTTAGAGTAATCGGCTGGGTTGTCTCTGGGGGCAATAATGGGTATGTGGGTCCCATCTATGTCTCCAGCACATTGGGGATATTTACGTCGCAGGAAACCTTTTATGGTATTATTCAGCTGGTCACCTTGCTGTAAGGAGATAAAGCGGTGGTAAAGGTTTTCCAGCACTGCCTGGGTCACTTCCCTCACTAGCACACACACCGTCGATATGCCAACACCAAACAAGCAGGCGATGGTGCGATATTCCCCCGACATTGCAACACAATCCACAACACAATTGCCAGTCTCCTGCGCGGCTCGATAGTCTTGCGGTAGTTGGTGCTTTCCCTGGTAAGTGCTGGAGTGAGAAGTTCCAGCAGGCAGTAAAACGTACCACGCAACATCCGAAAGTGTGCCATCTAGTTCTCTTGCTGATAAGCTTCCACAGTCGCCCAGAAAGCTTGTCCATGCCTGTGGTCTCTGGTCCACAACGATCGATTAGTCGCGCTGGTAAATCTCAGGGTAGATGTAATGCTGCCCAAAATCAGGGCTCTCCTCCTGCGCAAATACCCCCGTCGAGTATTAGCCCTCTCTGCCAGAAATTGCTCCCTTCTCCTCTTGGCATAAGACTGTGCCAGGTAGCACAGTGCAAGCAGCTGCATCAGGCTCTTATTTGCTGTGTGAAACAGCAAACAACAGCAAGAACTCAGGAACTCCAGGATACTCAGCAGTAACTCGTTGGCCATGGTTAATGCAATGCTGTGAGCAGTCACCACCCACTTTTCATGACCTCATCTCTGTGTGCCATAAAAACAGTCCATTTCTTATGACACACAAGTCTATTGCAGGGCTGACACAGGTACTGTCTGAAAGGGCTCGACCCGGGAATAATCCGGGTTAAATGTGCTGTGTGAAAGGTGGTTAGGAAATGTAAGCCGGGTTTTTCCTAGCTTCACAAAACCGGAAAAATCCCGAGAATTTTAGATTTTTCTGTCTGACAGTGGTATAAGGAGTGGCTTCCATCTGGCTACTCTACCATACAGGCCTGATTGGTGGATTGCTGCAGAGATCATTGTCCTTCTGGAAGGTTCTCCTCTCTCCACAGAGGAATGCTGTAGCTCTGACAGAGTGACCATCGGGTTCTTGGTCAGCTCCCTGACTAGGGCCCTTCTCCCCAAATCGCTCAGTTTAGACAGATGACCAGCTCTAGGAAGAGTGCTGGTGGCTCCGAACGTCTTCCATTTACGGATGATGGAAGCCACTGTGCTCATTGGGACCTTCAAAGCAGCAGATATTTTTCTGTACCCTTCCCCAGATTTGTGCCTCGAGACAATCCTGTCTCAGAGGTCTACAGACAATTCCTTTGACTTCATGCTTGGTTTGTGCTCAGACATGCACTGTCAAGTGTGGGACCTTATATAGACAGGTGTGTGACTTTCTAAATCATGTCCAATCAACTGAATTTACCACAGGTGGACTCCAATTAAGCTGTATGAATATCTCAAGGATGATCAGTGGAAACAGGATGCTTGTGAGCTCAATTTTGAGCTTCATGGCTGAGGCTGTGAATACTTATGTACATGTGATTTCTTAGTTTTTTATTTTTAATAAATTTGCAAAAAAAATACACTTTTTTCACATTGTCATTATGGGATATTGTGTGTAGAATTTTAAAGGGGAAAAAATTAATTTATTCCATTTTGGAATAAGGCTGTAACATAAGAAAATGTGGAAAAACTGAAGCTCTGTGAATACTTTCTGGATGCACTGTACTGTACTATCATATAGGACAGAGGTTCTTAAACTTGGTCCTCGGGGGCACACACAGTGCATGTTGTGCAGGTCTCCTCACAGAATCGCAAGTGAAATAATTAGCTCCACCTGTGGACCTTTTAAAATGTGTCAGTGAGTAATTAATACACCTGTTCACCTGCTGGGTTACCTGCAAAACATGCACTGTGTGTGCCCCCGAGGACCGATTTGAGAACCTCTGATATAGGATAAGAGCTGCCCTTTGTGTGGATGCTGGGAGGGATCTGATCAGATCTCTCTAACACAGTGTTTCCCAACCACGGTCCTCAAGGCACAGTAACAGTCCTGGTTTTAGTGATATCCATGCTTGAACACAGGTGACTTAATTAGTACCTCAGTTATTTTGATTTAACCATCTGTGCTGCAGCCTGGATATCACTAAAACCTGCACTGTTGGTGTGCCTTGAGGACCGCGGTTGGGAATGCCTGCAGTATATACTAGGCCTACCATACTATCACTTTAAACTGGGACACATGTTTTGTGGCTGGCTTAATTCAAGCCTGAATTTTACCTGATTTAATCAGCCATAGAACCTGTAATTCATGAGTGTCCTGGTTTAAAGGTATAGTATGGTAAGCCTATAACACACACAATGGGGTATATTTACTAACATTCGTAATTTTCGGAAAAAGGTCAAAGTTCAATCACGAATGACATCGACAGTGTAAAATTGCAACTTTTTGAATTTATTACGACTAATTTACTAAGCTGCCGTATTTTGCCTTTTCGGGTTTTCCGATGTCGATGTCATTCGTTTTTTTTTTCTGTTTTTTACGGCAGTGATTAGCAAAACACTGCCGACTTTTTCAAAATGAATCTCGGCCGGATCTGTGTGATCCGTGCTGGGGTTCATTTTTTTTTTTTTTTAAATAAACACTGTAAAACTTTAAAAAAAATTGCGTGGGGTCCCCCCTCCTAAGCATAACCAGCCTCGGGCTCTTTGAGCCGATCCTGGTTGCAGAAATATGGGGAAAAAATTGACAGGGGTTCCCCCATATTTAAGCAACCAGCATCGGGCTCTGCGCCTGGTCCTGGTTCCAAAAATACGGGGGACAAAAAGAGTAGGGGTCCCCCGTATTTCTAAAACCAGCACCGGGCTCCACTAGCTGGACAGATAATGCCACAGCCGGGGGTCACTTTTATATAGTGCCCTGCGGCCGTGGCATCAAATATCCAACTAGTCACCCCTGGCCGGGGTACCCTGGGGGAGTGGGGACCCCTTCAATCAAGGGGTGTCCCCCCCCCAGCCACCCAAGGGCCAGGGGTGAAGCCCGAGGCTGTCCCCCCCATCCAATTGGCTGCGGATGGGGGGCTGATAGCCTTTTGTGAAAATGAAAAGATATTGTTTTTAGTAGCAGTACTACAAGGCCCAGCAAGCCTCCCCCGCATGCTGGTACTTGGAGAACCACAAGTACCGGCATGCGGCAGAAAAACGGACCCGCTGGTACCTGTAGTACTACTACTAAAAAAATACCCAAAAAAAGACAAGACACACAGACCTTGAAAGTAAAGATTTATTACATACATCCACACAAACATATACACATACTTACCTTATGTTCACACGCAGGTCGGTCCTCTTCTCCAGTAGAATCCATGGGGTACCTGTTGAAAAAATTATACTCACAAAATCCAGTGTAGATCGGTCCTCTTCAAATCCATTTGTAATCCACGTACTTGAGAAAATAAAAAAACGGAGTCCCGACCACGAACTGAAAGGGGCCCCATGTTTTCACATGGGACCCCTTTCCCCGAATGCCAGAAACCCACTCTGACTTCTGTCTAAGTGGGTTTCTTCAGCCAATCAGGGAGCGCCACGTTGTAGCACCCTCCTGATCGGCTGTGTGCTCCTGTACTGACTGACAGGCGGCACGCGGCAGTGTTACAATGTAGCGCCTATGCGCTCCATTGTAACCAATGGTGGGAACTTTCTGCTCAGCGGTGAGGTCACTTTCGGTCAACCGCAGGGCAGAAAGTTCCCACCATTGGTTACAATGGAGTGCATAGGCGCTACATTGTAACACTGCCGTGTGCCGCCTGTCAGTCAGTACAGGAGCACACAGCCGATCAGGAGGGTGCTACAACGTAGCGCTCCCTGATTGGCTGAAGAAACCCACTTAGACAGAAGTCAGAGTGGGTTTCTGGCATTCGGGGAAAGGGGTCCCATGTGAAAACATGGGGCCCCTTTCAGTTCGTGGTCGGGACTCCGTTTTTTTTATTTTCTCAAGTACGTGGATTACAAATGGATTTGAAGAGGACCGATCTACACTGGATTTTGTGAGTATAATTTTTTCAACAGGTACCCCATGGATTCTACTGGACAAGAGGACCGACCTGCGTGTGAACATAAGGTAAGTATGTGTATATGTTTGTGTGGATGTATGTAATAAATCTTTACTTTCAAGGTCTGTGTGTCTTGTCTTTTTTTGGGTATTTTTTTAGTAGTAGTACTACAGGTACCAGCAGGCCCGTTTTTCCGCCGCATGCTGGTACTTGTGGTTCTCCAAGTACCAGCATGCGGGGGAGGCTTGCTGGGCCTTGTAGTACTGCTACTAAAAACAATATCTTTTCATTTTCACAAAAGGCTATCAGCCCCCCATCCGCAGCCAATTGGATGGGGGGGACAGCCTCGGGCTTCACCCCTGGCCCTTGGGTGGCTGGGGGGGGACCCCTTGATTGAAGGGGTCCCCACTCCCCCAGGGTACCCCGGCCAGGGGTGACTAGTTGGATATTTGATGCCACGGCCGCAGGGCACTATATAAAAGTGACCCCCGGCTGTGGCATTATCTGTCCAGCTAGTGGAGCCCGGTGCTGGTTTTAGAAATACGGGGGACCCCTACTCTTTTTGTCCCCCGTATTTTTGTAACCAGGACCAGGCGCAGAGCCCGATGCTGGTTGCTTAAATATGGGGGAACCCCTGTCAATTTTTTCCCCATATTTCTGCAACCAGGATCGGCTCAAAGAGCCCGAGGCTGGTTATGCTTAGGAGGGGGGACCCCACGCAATTTTTTTAAAGAAAATAACCACTTTCCCACACCTTCCCACTGATATACATGCACGGATCTCATGGATCCCTGCATGCCTATACAATCACGGATTAAAAAAGCAGGTCTGTTTTTTTTTAGCACTTTTTTACGAGTTGTAATTTTTCACGGCAGTGTTTTATTTTTTTTTGCTTTGCACTTCTTAGTAAATGACCGAGATTCATACTTAAACAGCCGCGTTTTGACCGATGGTGTATTCATTCGTAATTATTTTCATGGACTACCCAAAAAATACGTATGCCCTCATCACTGCCGTGATTTGAGTTTAGTAAATTACCGAGATGACACTTTGATGAAAAAACGGCATCTCGGTCAAATTCGGGACCTTAGTAAACTAAATATACCCCATTGTCACATTTTTATGCATAATACACACACACTGTCACTCTCATGCATAATACATAAACACACTGTCACACTTTCATGCATTATACACACACACACACACACACACACACACACTCATGCAGAATACACACACACAGTCACACTCTCATGCATAATACACACACTCTCATTCATAATACACACTCACTGACAGACTGTCATGCACAATGCACACAGACTGTCACACTCTCAAGCATAATACGCACACTGAAGCACTATATTGCATAATACACACATACCTCCCAACTGTCCCGATTTTCGCGGGGCAGTCCCATTTTTTGGTGACTGTCCCGCTGTCCCATCCGCGGGCCGCAGTGTCCTGCGGTGGTGGGGAGGGGGCAGTTGGGGGGCAGTTGGGAGGCTCATGCACTCGCTGCCCTGCTTAGCAAAGCAGTGGTGAATAGACGCTGTGCGCATGCGCACAGCGTCTATTCACTGGAGTCAGAGGGAGAGGGGGCATGCCAGCAGCTTACAGAGCGCTGGGCATGCCCCCTCAGTGACGAAAATGGGGGTGTGGCTCGTGAGCGCGGGTCCCCCATGAAGCCACACCCCATTTTCTTAGACCACGCCCCTTTTTGAGAGTGCGCGCGGCAAAGCCGCGCGTGTGTCCCTCTTTATGGAAATTAAAAGTTGGGAGGTATGTACACACACTGCCACACTTTCATAAATAATATACAGTTTACACTGTCACGCCCGCATGCATAATATACACACACTATCACACTCTCATATATAATATATAAACATACTGTCACACTCTCAGGCAATGCCAGGGACAACTGCTACAATCTCACTGATGGACGTTAGGGTACATCCACAAAAGCTATAGCTGATGTTCATAAATAAATGATGCAGCCAGCTGTCTGTAAGAAAAGCAATCCTGTGTCCCAATTCCAACACCCTATAGCAGGCATTCCCAACCACGGTCCTCAAGGCACACCAACAGTGCAGGTTTTAGTGATATCCAGGCTGCAGCACAGGTGGTTAAATCAAAATAACTGAGCTATTAATTAAGTCACCTGTGCTGAAGCCTGGATATCACTAAAACCTGCACTGTTGGTGTGCCTTGAGGACCGTGGTTGGGAATGCCTGCCCTATAGTGATCCTAACTATGCAGCAAACCTATAAAAACTCTGTAATGAGACATCTCTTCCAAAGTGTTGTTATATCACTACTCCAACAGCCGCATACATTACATCCAGAGCTAGTAGTTTCTCAAGTAACCATATATATTAGTCATCCCTCTGTGTTTGCATGCTAAACCTTGTCATTAAACAGTGTGCATTATTAGCATTTAACTCACTGTCTGATCTTACGGATCATCCTGCAGGCAGTGATATATACAGCAGAGCAGGGGCGCTGACAGCCACGCTGGGCCCTGGTAATAGGGGGTTGAGGGGGCGAGACTGCAGCCGCACTCGCCACACGGGGGGCACCAGTCCCCTATGTGGTGGGCGGTGAATGGAGGGCAGCAGCAGCGGAGTAGGAAGAAATAACGCAAAGGAAGAGAGGACTGACTGATTCTCCCCCCAGCGCAGCACACAGCAGCGTGCACCCTGTCTGTGCTGGGGAGAGAGGCTGTGGGGGGTAGCGGGACCCAGGCCCCTCCAACAGGCCCAGGCCTGGATAAAGAGTACCCCACCTCTCGGCGCCACTGCAACAGAGTGCCTGGCAGGCTCATGAGCAGCTTAGCAATCGATAGATTCAGACTGCAGCAGATCAATGAAATGGGGTTATAGGCGAGGACAACATAAAAAAAATGAAGGCTGCAGGTGTACTTCAGGGTCCAGTCTGAAACCTGGGCAAAGCCGGATATCCAAGCTAGTAATATATCCTTATCAGTGTCGGACTGGGGCATGAAGGGCCCACCAGGGAAATGTAATCACAGGGGCCCACTAAAGGCGCTGCCATATGCTGGAAGGGGTGTGGCCACATGACCAGAGGGGAGTGGCCAGCCATTAGAGGCGCCACCTAGCATAGTATATAAAGAAAAAGAGCTCTACCTCGCTGTCCACTTCAAGTTGTTGTGTATGTGCCTGGGTTACCCCGGGAGAGAGCAGTAGTATACATGTGCCTGGGTTACACCGGGAGAGAGCAGTAGTATACATGTGCCTGGGTTACACCGGGAGAGAGCAGTAGTATACATGTGCCTGGGTTACACCGGGAGAGAGCAGTAGTATACATGTGCTGGGTGGTCTTCAGGTTGCCGACTGTCGTGATCCCGGTGCACAGTATGCCGGCGCCGGAATCCCAACAGCCGGCATACCGACACTTTTTCTCCCTCATGGGGGTCCACGACCCCCTGGAGGGAGAATAAATAGCGTGTAGCGCGCCACCATGCCCGCAGCGTAGCGAGCGCAGCGAGCCTGCAAGGGGCTCATTTGCGCTCACCGCGCTGTCGGTATGCCGGTGGTCATGCTTCCGGCGCCGGTATGCTGGTCGCCGGCATACCATACCACACCCCATGTGCCTGGGTTACTCCGGAAGAGAGCTGTAGTATACATGTGCCTGGGTTACACCGGGAGAGAGCAGTAGTATACATGTGCCTGGGTTACACCGGGAGAGAGCAGTAGTATACAAGTGCCTGGGTTACACCGGGAGAGAGCAGTAGTATACATGTGCCTTGGTTACACCGGGAGAGAGCAGTAGTATACATGTGCCTGGGTCACACCGGGAGAGAGCAGTAGTATACGTGCCTGGGTTACACCGGGAGAGATCAGTAGTATACGTGCCTGGGTTACACCGGGAGAGAGCAGTAGTATATATACACCTGAGATAATCTGGGAGAGAACAGTAGATACACATAATGACTGGAGTATATTGCCAGATACACATACGCGCCCAGCAGTGCCAGATACACATACGCGCCCAGCAGTGCCAGTTACAGATATGCCCCCACGGTGCAGGATACACATACGCCTGCCAGTGCCAGTTACACATATGCCCTGACGGTGCAGGATACACATATGTACCCCCAGTGCCAGTTACACAAATGCCCCCACGGAGCAGGATACACATATGTACCCCCAGTGCCAGTTACACAAATGCCTCCACAGTGCAGGATATACATATGTACCTCCAGTGCCAGTTACACAAATGCCCCCACAGTGCAGGATATACATATGTACCCCTAGTGCCAGTTACACAAATGCCCCCACAGTGCAGGATATACACATGCCCCGACTGTGCAGTATATACACATGCCCCCACAGTGCAGGATATACACATGCCCCCACTGTGCAGTATATACACATGCCCCCACTGTGCAGTATATACACATGCCCCCACTGTGCAGTATATACACATGCCCCCACTGTGCAGTATATACACATGCCCCCACAGTGCAGGATATACACATGCCCCCACTGTGCAGGATATACATACCCCCCCCCCTCCCCGTTACACAAATGCCCCCCACAGTGCAGGATATACATATCCCCCCACAGTGCCAGTTACACATACTGTGGCAATTTACGCGTTACTCACCACCGCCGCCCGGGCTCTGCTGCTGCTCCGTGTCTTTGGGCCGGGGAGGAGAGCACAGCTTGTGCCTCTCCTGGCCCTCAGTCCCACTCTGCGTGGGATCTAATATTCGCCGCCGCCCGGGCTCTGCTGCTGCTCCTGTGTCGGGGCGGGGAGGAGAGCGCAGCGTGCGCTTCTCCTTCCCCTCAACTGACTCTGCCGGCCAGTGTGTGCTGCCGTTCTCTCTCCCAGGGCCACTGACGGCAGCATGTTACAAGCGCCGCGCCGCTGCTCCACGTTATTACAGTAGGCCCCGCCCTCACATAAAAGAGGGTGTGGCCAAAAATCAGTGGGGCCTACCGCTGGTTTCACCGGCTCCCCGGCGGCCCAGTCCGACACTGATCCTTATACCTCTAGCTACAATACGCAATGCAGCGTGAGATGCCTGATGTGAGTTTGTAAAAAATGCATTAATGCAATGTGACTAGGACGTACCAAGAGACTGTGCTGATTAATTTGATATATGACACTTGTATATCTATGTGCGACTGAGTCTGTATATGGAGCAGAAGAGACCTTGGGGGTAATTCTGAGTTGATCGCAGCAGCAAGTTTGTTAGCAATTGGGCAAAACCATGTGCACTGCAGGGGGGGGGGCAGATGTAACATTTACAGAGAGAGTTAGATTTGGGTGGGTTATTTTGTTTCTGTGCAGGGTAAATACTGGCTGCTTTATTTTTACACTGCAATTTGGATTTCAGTTTGAATATACCCCACCCAAATCTAACTCTCTCTGCACATGTTATATCTGCCCCCCCTGCAGTGCACATGGGAGGTCATTCCGAGTTGTTCGCTCGCAAGGCGATTTTAGCAGAGTTGCTCACGCTAAGCCGCCGCCTACTGGGAGTGAATCTTAGCATCTTAAAATTGCGAACGATGTATTCGCAATATTGCGATTACACACCTCGTAGCAGTTTCTGAGTAGCTTCAGACTTACTCGGCATCTGCGATCAGTTCAGTGCTTGTCGTTCCTGGTTTGACGTCACAAACACTCCCAGCGTTCGCCCAGACACTCCTCCGTTTCTCCGGCCACTCCTGCGTTTTTTCCGGAAACGGTAGCGTTTTTTCCCACACGCCCATAAAACGGCCTGTTTCCGCCCAGTAACACCCATTTCCTGTCAATCACATTACGATCGCCAGAACGATGAAAAAGCCGTGAGTAAAATTACTAAGTGCATAGCAAATTTACTTGGCGCAGTCGCAGTGCGGACATTGCGCATGCGCATTAAGCGGAAAATCGCTGCGATGCGAAGATTTTTTCCGAGCGAACAACTTGGAATGTGGTTTTGCCCAACTGCTAACAAATTTGAAGCTGCGATCAACTCAGAATTAGGCCCCTTGTCTTGGAAAAAAGCAGCAGCTGCTACATTGTGGCACTTTGTTAACAGATTTACTAAGCCTTGGAGAGAGATAAAGTGGATACAAATAAAGTACCAGCCAATCAGCTGCTAACTGTCATTTTTCAAACACAGCCTGTAACATGACAGTTGGAAGCTGCTTGGCTGATACTTCATCTCAGTCGACTTTATCTCCCTCCAAAACAGACTCCTCAGAGATTCATTTGCACATAGATATTCACGTGTCACTTATTAAATGAATCATCGCAGTCTCCTGGTGCATCCTAGCCACATCACGTTGTGCATAAGATGCATTTTTGGCAAAAAGAGGGGCTGTTTGGCTTGACTGCAGCAATAATGTATGAGGACACATCTGTACATGGCCCCCAGCTAAAATGATTGCCATTCCATGCCTTTCTTCACCACTTTACTAAATATATGTTAAAAAGCATGTCTTCAGTTCTTTCTTGATCGAATATATTCCAAAGAAAAACAAACTACAACAGAAGGCTGTAGTGGAACGGGGCACATGTTCCCATAGGAGACCCTGAAGCCTGCACGCACACCAGCAAAATGCAGCATCAGTGCAGATGATGCGCATTGCAAAAGGATATGTATGCACAATAAAAAAATACAGGATGCATGTACTTCCACCGACGCAAAAAAGCCCCAAGACATGCCCCACATCCCGTGACGGGTATTAAATGTGTGTCATTGTATTTACATATCTATTATGATCCAATGTGAAAGTTGATTGTTTGTGGTCACTATGGCAATATGCAGAACTGTAATTATGAGTGGTGACCATCTCCAGGTAACTGACATTTGAGTGGGGAAATATACAGAATATCTACTCAGTGTTGGGCTACCGAAGTGACGCTAAACATCAGGACAGGTAAGCAATTATACTGTATGTATATCTTCCCAAGAGAACCTTAAACCTGAAGCTGAATAATACTAATTCCCTGGAACTGTAAGCACAAATCAACTGTGGCACTACAGGTGCCAGCATGACTTTAATAAAAGTAAAATGTTTGCTGGAGTTGCATAGCACTGAGCCAGCAGCCTACAGCTTGCAGCACAGAAGGGGTTAATAGCCCAACTCACAATAAGACAAATCAGTCTGCAAAAAGCAAATGCAGGACTCACCAAGTTGCAGCTCAGGGCGGGAAATCCCAGATGAGCTCAGGGCGGGAAATCCCAGATAGAATGTCTCCCTGGGAATAATAGGTTATAAAAGGCTGTCATGCAGCAGCAGCATAGTGTTTGCAGCCCAGAAGCACGTGTGTTAGCTAGCAGAAGCGTGGTGGATTAGCCAGAAAGATGTAGCCTTAGTGAGGACTACTCACATAAACATGTGGGGAGAACAGCCAGACACAGCAAGGCACCTGACTGAGGTAGACACCGCAGTGTGAGAGCAGCAGTACTCAGAATCCAGTGAGAGGGTGATGCAGTGAGAAGAATGTGCCGCAGGTGTGAGTCTCGAGAGAGGAGGTATCTGGGGAGTGGTCGGAAGCCACGCAGCATGATTAGAAGCCCCCCATGGACAAGAGTCCTCGCTATGACAGAGAGAGAGAGACGGTAACCTGATATGTGTAGCACTACTGGTCACAGAATGCCCTGGTACGTAATGCTGTTCGCCATGTTCATGCCGCTGCAATTAAGTGATGCGCTGGAGGAGGTGCCCTGATACGTGATCTAATGTAACTGTTATGCCTTGTAGAGATGAGCGGGTTCGGTTTCTCTGAATCCGAACCCGCACGAACTTCATGTTTTTTTTCACGGGTCCGAGCGACTCGGATCTTCCCGCCTTGCTCGGTTAACCCGAGCGCGCCCGAACGTCATCATGACGCTGTCGGATTCTCGCGAGACTCGGATTCTATATAAGGAGCCGCGCGTCGCCGCCATTTTCACACGTGCATTGAGATTGATAGGGAGAGGACGTGGCTGGCGTCCTCTCCATTTAGATTAGAAGAGAGAGAGAGAGAGATTGACCTGATTTACTGGAGCTTAGGAGTACTGTAGAACTGTAGAGAGTGCAGAGTTTACTAGTGACTGACCACAGTGACCACCAGACAGTGCAGTTTTATTTAATATATCCGTTCTCTGCCTGAAAAAAACGATACACAGTGACTCAGTCACATACCATATCTGTGTGTACTGCTCAGCCCAGTGTGCTGCATCATCTATGTATATATCTGACTGTGCTCAGCTCACACATCTTATAATTGTGGGGGAGACTGGGGAGCACTGCAGTGCCAGTTATAGGTTATAGCAGGAGCCAGGAGTACATATTATTATTAAAATTAAACAGTGCACACTTTTGCTGCAGGAGTGCCACTGCCAGTGTGACTGACCAGTGACCTGACCACACTGACCACCAGTATAGTTAGTAGTATAGTATACTATATTGTGATTGCCTGAAAAAGTTAAACACTCGTATCTGACTGTGCTCAGCTCACACATCTTATAATTGTGGGGGAGACTGGGGAGCACTGCAGTGCCAGTTATAGGTTATAGCAGGAGCCAGGGGTACATATTATTATTAAAATTAAACAGTGCACACTTTTGCTGCAGGAGTGCCACTGCCAGTGTGACTGACCAGTGACCACCTGACCACACTGACCACCAGTATAGTTAGTAGTATAGTATACTATATTGTGATTGCCTGAAAAAGTTAAACACTCGTCGTGTGACTTCACTTGTGTGGTGTTTTTTTTTTTATTCTATAAAAAACTCATTCTGCTGACAGACAGTGTCCAGCAGGTCCGTCATTATATAATATATACCTGTCCGGCTGCAGTAGTGATATATATATATATTTTTTATATCATTATTTATCATCCAGTCGCAGCAGACACAGTACGGTAGTTCACGGCTGTAGCTACCTCTGTGTCGGCACTCGGCAGTCCGTCCATAATTGTATACCACCTACCCGTGGTTTTTTTTTCTTTCTTCTTTATACATACATACTACTACTACATCTCTTTATCAACCAGTCTATATTAGCAGCAGACACAGTACAGTACGGTAGTCCACGGCTGTAGCTACCTCTGTGTCGGCACTCGGCAGTCCGTCCATAATTGTATACCACCTACCCGTGGTTTTTTTTTCTTTCTTCTTTATACATACATACTACTACTACTACTACATCTCTTTATCAACCAGTCTATATTAGCAGCAGACACAGTACAGTACGGTAGTCCACGGCTGTAGCTACCTCTGTGTCGGCACTGGGCAGTCCGTCCATAATTGTATACCACCTACCCGTGGTTTTTTTTTCTTTCTTCTTTATACATACATACTACTACTACATCTCTTTATCAACCAGTCTATATTAGCAGCAGACACAGTACAGTACGGTAGTCCACGGCTGTAGCTACCTCTGTGTCGGCACTGGGCAGTCCGTCCATAATTGTATACCACCTACCCGTGGTTTTTTTTTCTTTCTTCTTTATACATACATACTACTACTACTACATCTCTTTATCAACCAGTCTATATTAGCAGCAGACACAGTACAGTACGGTAGTCCACGGCTGTAGCTACCTCTGTGTCGGCACTGGGCAGTCCGTCCATAATTGTATACCACCTACCCGTGGTTTTTTTTCTTTCTTCTTTATACATACATACTACTACTACATCTCTTTATCAACCAGTCTATATTAGCAGCAGACACAGTACAGTACGGTAGTCCACGGCTGTAGCTACCTCTGTGTCGGCACTGGGCAGTCCATCCATAATTGTATACCACCTACCCGTGGTTTTTTTTTCTTTCTTCTTTATACATACATACTACTACTACATCTCTTTATCAACCAGTCTATATTAGCAGCAGACACAGTACAGTACGGTAGTCCACGGCTGTAGCTACCTCTGTGTCGGCACTCGGCAGTCCGTCCATAATTGTATACCACCTACCCGTGGTTTTTTTTTCTTTCTTCTTTATACATACATACTACTACTACATCTCTTTATCAACCAGTCTATATTAGCAGCAGACACAGTACAGTACGGTAGTCCACGGCTGTAGCTACCTCTGTGTCGGCACTGGGCAGTCCGTCCATAATTGTATACCACCTACCCGTGGTTTTTTTTTCTTTCTTCTTTATACATACATACTACTACTACATCTCTTTATCAACCAGTCTATATTAGCAGCAGACACAGTACAGTACGGTAGTCCACGGCTGTAGCTACCTCTGTGTCGGCACTCGGCAGTCCGTCCATAATTGTATACCACCTACCCGTGGTTTTTTTTTCTTTCTTCTTTATACATACATACTACTACTACATCTCTTTATCAACCAGTCTATATTAGCAGCAGACACAGTACAGTACGGTAGTCCACGGCTGTAGCTACCTCTGTGTCGGCACTCGGCAGTCCATCCATAATTGTATACTAGTATCCATCCATCTCCATTGTTTACCTGAGGTGCCTTTTAGTTGTGCCTATTAAAATATGGAGAACAAAAATGTTGAGGTTCCAAAATTAGGGAAAGATCAAGATCCACTTCCACCTCGTGCTGAAGCTGCTGCCACTAGTCATGGCCGAGACGATGAAATGCCAGCAACGTCGTCTGCCAAGGCCGATGCCCAATGTCATAGTACAGAGCATGTCAAATCCAAAACACCAAATATCAGTAAAAAAAGGACTCCAAAACCTAAAATAAAATTGTCGGAGGAGAAGCGTAAACTTGCCAATATGCCATTTACCACACGGAGTGGCAAGGAACGGCTGAGGCCCTGGCCTATGTTCATGGCTAGTGGTTCAGCTTCACATGAGGATGGAGGCACTCAGCCTCTCGCTAGAAAAATGAAAAGACTCAAGCTGGCAAAAGCAGTAGCACCGCAAAGAACTGTGCGTTCTTCGAAATCCCAAATCCACAAGGAGAGTCCAATTGTGTCGGTTGCGATGCCTGACCTTCCCAACACTGGACGTGAAGAGCATGCACCTTCCACCATTTGCACGCCCCCTGCAAGTGCTGGAAGGAGCACCCGCAGTCCAGTTCCTGATAGTCAGATTGAAGATGTCAGTGTTGAAGTACACCAGGATGAGGAGGATATGGGTGTTGCTGGCGCTGGGGAGGAAATTGACCAGGAGGATTCTGATGGTGAGGTGGTTTGTTTAAGTCAGGCACCCGGGGAGACACCTGTTGTCCGTGGGAGGAATAGGGCCGTTGACATGCCTGGTGAAAATACCAAAAAAATCAGCTCTTCGGTGTGGAAGTATTTCACCAGAAATGCGGACAACAGGTGTCAAGCCGTGTGTTCCCTTTGTCAAGCTGTAATAAGTAGGGGTAAGGACGTTAACCACCTCGGAACATCCTCCCTTATACGTCACCTGCAGCGCATTCATAATAAGTCAGTGACAAGTTCAAAAACTTGGGCCGACAGCGGAAGCAGTCCACTGACCAGTAAATCCCTTCCTCTTGTAACCAAGCTCACGCAAACCACCCCCAGGAATGCCAATAGTCCTGCAGGCCATGTCACTGGCAATTCTGACGATTCCTCTCCTGCCTGGGATTCCTCCGATGCATCCTTGCGTGTAACGCCTACTGCTGCTGGCGCTGCTGTTGTTGCTGCTGGGAGTCGATGGTCATCCCAGAGGGGAAGTCGTAAGCCCACTTGTACTACTTCCAGTAAGCAATTGACTGTCCAACAGTCCTTTGCGAGGAAGATGAAATATCACAGCAGTCATCCTGTTGCAAAGCGGATAACTGAGTCCTTGACAACTATGTTGGTGTTAGACGTGCGTCCGGTATCCGCCGTTAGTTCACAGGGAACTAGACAATTTATTGAGGCAGTGTGCCCCCGTTACCAAATACCATCTAGGTTCCACTTCTGTAGGCAGGCGATACCGAGAATGTACACGGACGTCAGAAAAAGACTCACCAGTGTCCTAAAAAATGCAGTTGTACCCAATGTCCACTTAACCACGGACATGTGGACAAGTGGAGCAGGGCAGGGTCAGGACTATATGACTGTGACAGCCCACTGGGTAGATGTATGGACTCCCGCCGCAAGAACAGCAGCGGCGGCACCAGTAGCAGCATCTCGCAAACGCCAACTCTTTCCTAGGCAGGCTACGCTTTGTATCACCGCTTTCCAGAATACGCACACAGCTGAAAACCTCTTACGGCAACTGAGGAAGATCATCGCAGAATGGCTTACCCCAATTGGACTCTCCTGTGGATTTGTGGCATCGGACAACGCCAGCAATATTGTGTGTGCATTAAATATGGGCAAATTCCAGCACGTCCCATGTTTTGCACATACCTTGAATTTGGTGGTGCAGAATTTTTTAAAAAACGACAGGGGCGTGCAAGAGATGCTGTCGGTGGCCAGAAGAATTGCGGGACACTTTCGGCGTACAGGCACCACGTACAGAAGACTGGAGCACCACCAAAAACTACTGAACCTGCCCTGCCATCATCTGAAGCAAGAAGTGGTACCGAGGTGGAATTCAACCCTCTATATGCTTCAGAGGTTGGAGGAGCAGCAAAAGGCCATTCAAGCCTATACAATTGAGCACGATATAGGAGGTGGAATGCACCTGTCTCAAGTGCAGTGGAGAATGATTTCAACGTTGTGCAAGGTTCTGATGCCCTTTGAACTTGCCACACGTGAAGTCAGTTCAGACACTGCCAGCCTGAGTCAGGTCATTCCCCTCATCAGGCTTTTGCAGAAGAAGCTGGAGGCATTGAAGAAGGAGCTAAAAGGGAGCGATTCCGCTAGGCATGTGGGACTTGTGGATGCAGCCCTTAATTCGCTTAACAAGGATTCACGGGTGGTCAATCTGTTGAAATCAGAGCACTACATTTTGGCCACCGTGCTCGATCCTAGATTTAAAACCTACCTTGGATCTCTCTTTCCGGCAGACACAAGTCTGCTGGGGTGCAAAGACCTGCTGGTGACAAAATTGTCAAGTCAAGCGGAACGCGACCTGTCAACATCTCCTCCTTCACATTCTCCCGCAACTGGGGGTGCGAGGAAAAGGCTCAGAATTCCGAGCCCACCCGCTGGCGGTGATGCAGGGCAGTCTGGAGCGACTGCTGATGCTGACATCTGGTCCGGACTGAAGGACCTGACAACGATTACGGACATGTCGTCTACTGTCACTGCATATGATTCTCTCAACATTGAAAGAATGGTGGAGGATTATATGAGTGACCGCATCCAAGTAGGCACGTCACACAGTCCGTACTTATACTGGCAGGAAAAAGAGGCAATTTGGAGGCCCTTGCACAAACTGGCTTTATTCTACCTAAGTTGCCCTCCCACAAGTGTGTACTCCGAAAGAGTGTTTAGTGCCGCCGCTCACCTTGTCAGCAATCGGCGTACGAGGTTACATCCAGAAAATGTGGAGAAGATGATGTTCATTAAAATGAATTATAATCAATTCCTCTGCGGAGACATTGACCAGCAGCAATTGCCTCCACAAAGTACACAGGGAGCTGAGATGGTGGATTCCAGTGGGGACGAATTGATAATCTGTGAGGAGGGGGATGTACACGGTGATATATCGGAGGATGATGATGAGGTGGACATCTTGCCTCTGTAGAGCCAGTTTGTGCAAGGAGAGATTAATTGCTTCTTTTTTGGTGGGGGTCCAAACCAACCCGTCATATCAGTCACAGTCGTGTGGCAGACCCTGTCACTGAAATGATGGGTTGGTTAAAGTGTGCATGTCCTGTTTATACAACATAAGGGTGGGTGGGAGGGCCCAAGGACAATTCCATCTTGCACCTCTTTTTTCTTTTATTTTTCTTTGCGTCATGTGCTGTTTGGGGAGGGTTTTTTGGAAGGGACATCCTGCGTGACACTGCAGTGCCACTCCTAGATGGGCCCGGTGTTTGTGTCGGCCACTAGGGTCGCTAATCTTACTCACACAGCTACCTCATTGCGCCTCTTTTTTTCTTTGCGTCATGTGCTGTTTGGGGAGGGTTTTTTGGAAGGGACATCCTGCGTGACACTGCAGTGCCACTCCTAGATGGGCCAGGTGTTTGTGTCGGGCACTTGGGTCGCTGAGCTTAGTCACACAGCTACCTCATTGCACCTCTTTTTTTCTTTGCGTCATGTGCTGTTTGGGGAGTGTTTTTTGGAAGGGCCATCCTGCGTGACACTGCAGTGCCACTCCTAGATGGGCCAGGTGTTTGTGTCGGCCACTAGGGTCGCTTAGCTTAGTCATCCAGCGACCTCGGTGCAAATTTTAGGACTAAAAATAATATTGTGAGGTGTGAGGTATTCAGAATAGACTGAAAATGAGTGGAAATTATGGTTTTTGAGGTTAATAATAATATGGGATCAAAATGACCCCCAAATTCTATGATTTAAGCTGTTTTTTAGGGTTTTTTGAAAAAAACACCCGAATCCAAAACACACCCGAATCCGACAAAAAAAATTCGGTGAGGTTTTGCCAAAACGCGGTCGAACCCAAAACACGGCCGCGGAACCGAACCCAAAACCAAAACACAAAACCCGAAAAATTTCAGGCGCTCATCTCTAAATTGCCTTGTGCTGGAGGAGGTGCGTTAAGAGGTTATCCCTGCTATATCCCTGCTTTGATGTTAAAATAAACTTTATGCTGTTTTATGAGATGGCCTGGCGCCCAATTCTTTATGCGCTGCACCGACACCTGTAGTCCACTCCCACAATGCAACAGTAATTTCTCTAACGTCCTAAGTGGATGCTGGGGACTCCGTAAGGACCATGGGGAATAGCGGTTCCGCAGGAGACTGGGCACATCTAAAGAAAGCTTTAGGACTATCTGGTGTGCACTGGCTCCTCCTCCTATGACCCTCCTCCAAGCCTCAGTTAGAGCTCTGTGCCCGAACGAGAAGGGTGCACACTAGGGGCTCTCCTGAGCTTCTTAGTGAAAGTTTTAGTTTAGGTTTTTTATTTTCAGTGAGACCTGCTGGCAACAGGCTCACTGCATCGAGGGACTAAGGGGAGAAGACGCGAACTCACCTGCGTGCAGAGTGGATTGGGCTTTCTTAGGCTACTGGACATTAGCTCCAGAGGGACGATCACAGGCCCAGCTTGGATGGGTCCCAGAGCCGCGCCGCCGGCCCCCTTACAGAGCCAGAAGGCAGAAGAGGTCCGGAAAATCGGCGGCAGAAGACGTCCTGTCTTCAACAAGGTAGCGCACAGCACTGCAGCTGTGCGCCATTGCTCTCAGCACACTTCACACTTCGGTCACTGAGGGTGCAAGGCGCTGGGTGGGGGGGGGGCGCCCTGAGACGCAATAAAAACACCTTGGATGGCAAAAAAAATGCATCACATATAGCTCCTGGGCTATATGGATGCATTTAACCCCTGCCAAAATACATAGAAAAACGGGGGATAAGGCCGCCGATAAGGGGGCGGAGCCTATCTCCTCAGCACACTGGCGCCATTTTCCCTCACAGCTCCGTTGGAGGGAAGCTCCCTGTCTCTCCCCTGCAGTCACTACACTACAGAAAGGGTTAAAAAAGAGAGGGGGGCACTAATTAGGCGCAGTATTAACTATACAGCAGCTATAAGGGGAAAAACACTTATAAGGTTATCCCTGTATATATATAGCGCTCTGGTGTGTGCTGGCAAACTCTCCCTCTGTCTCCCCAAAGGGCTAGTGGGGTCCTGTCCTCTATCAGAGCATTCCCTGTGTGTGTGCTGTATGTCGGTACTTTTGTGTCGACATGTATGAGGAGAAAAATGATGTGGAGACGGAGCAGATTGCCTGTAATAGTGATGTCACCCCCTAGGGGGTCGACACCTGTGTGGATGAACTGTTGGAAGGAATTACGTGACAGTGTCAGCTCTGTATAAAAGACAGTGGTTGACATGAGACAGCCGGCTACTCAGCTTGTGCCTGTCCAGACGTCTCATAGGCCGTCAGGGGCTCTAAAGCGCTCGTTACCTCAGATGGCAGATATAGACGCCGACACGGATACTGACTCCAGTGTCGACGGTGAAGAGACGAATGTGACTTCCAGTAGGGCCACACGTTACATGATTGAGGCAATGAAAAATGTTTTACACATTTCTGATAATACGAGTACCACCAAAAAAAGGGGTATTATGTTCGGTGAGAAAAAACTACCTGTAGTTTTCCTGAATCTGAGAAATTAAATGAGGTGTGTGATGATGCGTGGGTTTCCCCCAATAACAACTGATAATTTCTAAATGTTATTGGCATTATATCCTTTCCCGCCAGAGGTTAGGGTGCGTTGGGAAACACCCCCTAGGGTGGATAAAGCGCTCACACGCTTGTAAGGGCTCTACCTTCGCCTGAGACGGCCGCCCTTAAGGATCCTGCTGATAGAAAGCAGGAGGGTATCCTAAAAGGTATTTACACACATACTGGTGTTATACTGCGACCAGCAATCGCCTCAGCCTGGATGTGCAGTGCTAGGTTGGCGTGGTCGGATTCCCTGACTGAAAATATTGATACCCTAGATAGGGACAGTATATTTTTGCCTATAGAGCATTTAAAAGATGCATTTCTATATATGCGTGATGCACAGCGGAATAATTGCCGACTGGCATCAAGTCTAAACGCGTTGTCCATTTCTACCAGTAGAGGGTTATGGACACGTCAGTGGTCAGGTGATGCGTATTCCAAACGGCATTTGGAAGTATTGCTTTATTAAGAGGAGTTATTTGGGGTCGGTCTTTCAGACCTGGTGGCCACGGCAACAGCTGGGAATTCCACGTTTGTACCCCAGGTCGCCTCTCAACATGAGAAGACGCCGTATTATCAGGCGCAGTCTTTTCGTGGACAAGCGGGCAAAAGGTTCCTCATTTCTGCCCCGTGACAGAGGGAGAGGAAAAAGGCTGCAGAAATCAGCCAGTTCCCAGGAACAGAAACCCTCTCCCGCCTCTGCCAAGCCCTCAGTATACGCTGGGGCTTTACAAGCAGAATCAGGCACGGTGGGGGGCCCGTCTCAATGAATTTCAGCGCGCAGTGGGCTCACTCGCAAGTAGACCCCTGGATCCTTCAGGTGATATCTCAGGGGTACAAATTAGAATTCGAGACGTCTCCCCCTCGCCGTTTCCTAAAGTCGGCTTTACCGATGTCTCCTTCTGACAGGGAGACAGTTTTGGAAGCCATTCACAAGCTGTATTCCCAGCAGGTGATAATCAAGATACCCCTCCTGCAACAGGGAACGGGGTATTATTCCACACTGTTGTGGTACCGAAGCCAGACGGCTCGGTGAGACCGATTCTAAATCTAAAATCTTTGAACACTTACATACTGTTATGCACACCAGTGCCTGCAGGAAAGTACTGGTGTCAGAACTGTTATGCACTCCAGTGTCTGCAGGTATGTACTGGTGTTTTAACTGTTATGCAAAACAAATGGACTCACAGACAAACTGGGGAATATGACATAACGTACACAGAAGGTAATAGGGTAACAAAATACACACAAAGTGAACAGAGAAGCCCAGAGGCTAAGGAACTGGGTATCTCCCTTGTATTAGAACTGCACAGATGGAAAAAGCAAGATGTTGTGTTTTAATACGTAGAGAACCCGAAATGCTGTTGCTAAGGGCAACAGCAAAACCCTAAAGGGTTACCAACGGGTGTGGCAGTAAACTCCTTGGTCAGAGATGGAATGATAGACACAAGGAGAATCTCCACAATCCTAATTCTCACTTGCAGTGCACAGGTTTTAGCTTACTGCCACTAAACTGACCCCTGACACCTAGCACAGTGAGACAGGATTAGACAGGCAAGTCTTAGAATACAGCCGCAAACTTGCTAAGTTCACAGAGTAGTAACAGAACCCCAGCAAGCTAAACGACTGACTCCAGTCTTACTGCTAGGTCTGGATTGGCAGAGTGTAATACCAAATCCCCAGGCCTATTTGCAGTAAGCAACAAACAAATACAAAGCTACACAGTACTGGCTAACTTTCATGAACTGACTAACCAACAAAGATTCAGCAGCATCTGCTTACCCTGAAAAGAGGCCTTATAAAGCAGGTGCTGTCCACGCCCCACTCAGACCTCACAGACTGTGAGCACAAAAACCAGCACCGGATCCCCTGCCGTGCACAGAGCCTATAACCACTGCACAGCAAAAGACCCGAACCGGAGTATCAGCTGCGCTCAGGTTACTCCACTAGCACTTGTCTCCCGGTTGCCATGACGACGTGGCAGCACAGGGCAGGAGACCCTAACAGTACCCCCCCTCTGACGAGGGGTCAAAGAACCCCTAACACCGGGTTTATCGGGGAACTGCGAGAAGAAAGAGCGTATCAGTCTGGGGGCATGAAGATCACAACTGCGCACCCACGACCGCTCCTCCGGGCCATACCCCTTCCAGTGCACCAAAAATGACAGCCGACCCCGAACCACCTTGGAGTCAAGAATCCTTTCAACAACAAACTCCCTCTGGCCACGTATCAGAAGAGGGGAAGGTCTTCCACTGGAAGAAGGATTACTAATCGCCCGTTTTAAAAGGGAACAATGAAATGTTTTATTGATACCCAAAGAACGGGGCAGATCTAACTGAAATGCCACCGGATTGATAACCCTGGTGATCTTATAAGGGCCGATGAACCGGGGCCCTAACTTATGAGATGGCTGTCTCAACTTCAAATTCTTGGTAGACAACCAGACGAAGTCTCCTAATTTGAAGCTGCAGGGTCTTTTCCGCTTATCAAAAACCCTTTTGGTCACTAATGACACAGACACAAGGGCTTTCTTCACTTTCCGCCAAATACCTCTAAGGACCGAAACCACAGAGGAACCACCAGGCGTGGAGTCCAGGGGGTCAAAAGAATTGGCCTTAGGATGATGCCCATACACACAAAGGAAGGGAGAGATCCCTGTAGCAGAGTGAGCCGCGTTGTTATAGGCAAACTCCGCCATGGACAGATGAGCAACCCAGTCAGTCTGACACTTGGAGACATAACACCTGAGGAACTGCTCCAAGGACTGGTTCACCCTTTCAGTCTGCCCATTAGACTGCGGATGGTAGCCTGACGACAAGCTGACAGAAATCTGGAGATCGGAACAAAATGCCCTCCAGAATTTGGCCACAAACTGGGATCCGCGGTCAGAGACCACATCAAGTGGCAACCCGTGGAGACGCACAACATGCAGCATAAATAATTCAGACAGGCGTCTGGCTGATGGCAGCCCAACCAGTGGAACGAAGTGCGCCATCTTCGAAAACCTGTCAACGACAACCCAGATGGCTGTCATCCCCGAGGATTTGGGCAAGTCCACCACAAAATCCATTGAAATGTGGGTCCATGGCTTAGAAGGGATAGAGAGTGGATGTAATGGGCCAACAGGAACCCCTCTAGGAGTCTTATTTCGGGCACAGATGTCACATGCCCGAACCCACTGATCCACATCCTTAGCCACCGAGGGCCACCACACCGCCCTAGATAGCAACTCCCGAGTTCTGGCAATACCCGGGTGACCTGCCGACTTCTTGGCATGGAATTCCAGGAACACTCGCTGTCTTAACCTAGGAGGCACAAACAAAAGACCTACCGGAAGGTCTGGAGGAGCCTGCTCCTGTGCTCTAAGGACTAATGATAAGAGGTCCTGGGTAATGCCCACTTTAATACATGATGGGGAAACAATGGGCAACGGCTCCTCGGTGGTCTCCTGGATTGGAGCAAAACTCCGCGAGAGCGCATCAGCCTTGATGTTTTTTGACCCAGGGCGATATGTTATCAAAAAATTAAAGCGAGCAAAAAACAAAGCCCATCGTGCCTGCCTGGCATTGAGACGCTTCGCTGACTCTAAATATGCCAGATTCTTATGGTCAGTGAGAATTGAGACCACAAACTTAGCCCCCTCAAGCCAGTGTCTCCACTCCTCGAGTGCATCCTTAATAGCCAACAATTCCCGGTTACCCACGTCATAATTCATCTCGGCAGGCGAAAATTTACGGGAAAAGTAAGCACAGGGATGAAGGCGATTATCAGACACTCCCATCTGAGAAAGCACTGCCCCAATACCCATCTCAGAGGCATCCACCTCCACCACAAAAGGACGCTCTGGATCTGGGTGTCGCAGCACCTTGGCCGAAACAAATGCCCTTTTGAGACGGGCAAAAGCCGCTTTAGCCTCACAAGACCAGTGAGCAACATCCGCCCCTTTCTTAGTGAGTGCCACCAAGGGCGCCACTATAGACGAAAATCCAGCGATAAATCGTCTATAAAAATTCGCAAAGCCCAGGAAACGCTGAAGCGCCTTCAAACTAGTGGGCTGCACCCAATCCAGGACTGCCTGTACCTTGGAACCCTCCATTTGGAAACCTTCTGGGGAGATAATATATCCTAGAAATGCGATTTGCTGAACTTCAAATTCGCACTTCTCCAGCTTCGCCCCAAGCCGGTGGTCTCTGAGTTTCTGGAAGACTAAGCGTACATGCTTCCGATGTTCCTCCAGGGAATGGGAGAAGATTAGGATGTCATCTAAGTATACAACTAAGAATCTATCCAAATATTCCCTGAGCACATCATTCATGAAATCCTGGAAGACTGCCGGGGCATTACAGAGCCCAAAAGGCATCACCAAATATTCATAATGCCCTGAGTGGGTATTAAAGGCAGTCTTCCATTCATCCCCCTCTCTTATTCGGATTAGATTGTACGCACCGCGTAGGTCAATCTTAGAAAAAATGGTAGCAGTACGAAGCTGGTCAAACAAGACCGAAATGAGAGGCAGTGGGTATGAGTTTTTAATCGTGATACGGTTCAATTCCCTGAAGTCGATGCAGGGTCGCAACGAACCGTCCTTTTTACCCACGAAGAAGAACCCCGACCCAACTGGAGACTGTGAAGGTCTGATAAATCCCTTAGCCAAGTTCTCCTGAATGTACTCTGCCATAGCCTGAGTCTCAGGACGTGACAGGGAGTACAACCTGCTCTTGGGAAGCTTAGCATTTGGCAACAAATCAATGGCACAGTCATAGGGGCGATGGGGAGGTAGTACCTCTGCAACTTTTTTGGAGAACACGTCCGCAAAATCTGCATAACACCCTGGCAATCCTGGCAAACTTAGCTGCGAGAGCCTGACTGGAAGGCTCAAGCAACTCCTGAAACAATCAGTACCCCAACTAAGAATCTCCCCAGAGACCCAGTCAAATTGAGGATTGTGGGCCCTTAACCAGGGTAACCCCAACACCAATGGGGCAAAAGTACAGACAGTCACATAAAAGGACAATTTTTCAGAGTGTGTGGCTCCAATAAACAAAGAAATCTGGCTAGTGCAAGAGGTAATTTTACCTTGGGATAATGGTTCCCCGTTTAACCCACAAATCTCAATTTCCGATGCCAAGGGTACTAAGGGAACAGAGTGTTTCAGGGCGAATTGGCGGTCCATAAAAACCCCGTCGGCCCCACTGTCCACAAAGGCCTCAGTCTTGACAGTTTGACCGAGGATCTTCAAGGTCACCGGAATGATAAAAGTCTTCTTGGGAAATTCTGACTTCTGGCCTGACAGGATATTTCCCATCACCCTCAGGCCCTGAAGTTTTCCGGCTTTTCTGGGCATGATACTACCACATGACCTTTATTCCCACAGTACAAACACAACCCCTGCTGTCTCCTCCGCGTCTTCTCACGCGAGGAGAGGCGGGTAGCCCCAATCTGCATAGGCTCCTCGGAAAATTCCTCAGAGTCTGAGGTTCCCTTGGGAAGGAAGGAAATCTCAGTCTCCCTTTCAAGCCTACGCTCTCTCAGCCGTCTATCCACCCGGATGGATAACTGCATGAGCTGATCCAAGCTATCAGGCAAGGGATATTGTACCAGTTGGTCCTTTATCTGGTTAGAAAGACCTCTTCGGTACTGGTGTCTCAGGGCTGGGTCATTCCACTGGGTATCATGGGCCAACCTCCGAAACTCCGTACAGTAAACCTCAACTGGCCTTCGCCCTTGCTTAAGGATCGAAATCTGAGCCTCGGCTGAGGCCGTCTTGTCAGGGTCATCATACAACATGCCCAGTGCCGTAAAAAAAGCATCAACACTTTTAAGCGACGGACAGTCAGGCTGCAACCCATATGCCCAGACCTGTGGGTCTCCTTGTAGCAAGGAAATCGCTATGCCCACCCGCTGAATCTCCGACCCAGAAGACTGAGGCCTAAGCCGGAAGTATAGCTTGCAGCTCTCCTTGAAACAAAAGAACTGCGAGCGATCTCCAGAAAAACGATCCGGGAGATTTACTTTCGGCTCCTTAACCCCTGCAGGTGCTGCTGCTGCGGGAGCTCCGCCAGCAGCCTGGGAGGTGTGCATTTTAATGGACAAATCATTAAATTGTCGAGTCAGGACCTGCACCTGATCGACCACCTGTTGCAACGTATTTTGAGGGGTATGCTCCATATTCCCACAAAATTTCAACAGGAGTATTAGGCTGCTGAATATGTTATGCACACCAGTGCCTGCAGGAAAGTACTGGTGTCAGAACTGTTATGCACTCCAGTGTCTGCAGGAATGTACTGGTGTTTTAACTGTTATGCAAAACAAATGGACTCACAGACAAACTGGGGAATATGACATAACGTACACAGAAGGTAATAGGGTAACAAAATACACACAAAGTGAACAGAGAAGCCCAGAGGCTAAGGAACTGGGTATCTCCCTTGAATTAGAACTGCACAGATGGAAAAAGCAAGATGTTGTGTTTTAATACGTAGAGAACCCGAAATGCTGTTGCTAAGGGCAACAGCAAAACCCTAAAGGGTTACCAACGGGTGTGGCAGTAAACTCCTTGGTCAGAGATGGAATGATAGACACAAGGAGAATCTCCACAATCCTAATTCTCACTTGCAGTGCACAGGTTTTAGCTTACTGCCACTAAACTGACCCCTGACACCTAGCACAGTGAGACAGGATTAGACAGGCAAGTCTTAGAATACAGCCGCAAACTTGCTAAGTTCACAGAGTAGTAACAGAACCCCAGCAAGCTAAACGACTGACTCCAGTCTTACTGCTAGGTCTGGATTGGCAGAGTGTAATACCAAATCCCCAGGCCTATTTGCAGTAAGCAACAAACAAATACAAAGCTACACAGTACTGGCTAACTTTCATGAACTGACTAACCAACAAAGATTCAGCAGCATCTGCTTACCCTGAAAAGAGGCCTTATAAAGCAGGTGCTGTCCACGCCCCACTCAGACCTCACAGACTGTGAGCACAAAAACCAGCACCGGATCCCCTGCCATGCACAGAGCCTATAACCACTGCACAGCAAAAGACCCGAACCGGAGTATCAGCTGCGCTCAGGTTACTCCACTAGCACTTGTCTCCCGGTTGCCATGACGACGTGGCAGCACAGGGCAGGAGACCCTAACACATACAGAGCTTCAAATTCAAGATTGAGTCACTCAGAGCAGTGATTGCGAACCTGGAAGAAGGGGACTACATGATATCTCGGGATATCAAGGATGCTTACCTTCATGTCAATAATTTACCCTTCTCACCAAGGGTACCTCAGGTTTATGGTACAGAACTGTCACTATCAGTTCAGACGCTGCCGTATGGATGGTCCACGGCACCCCGGGTCTTTACCAAGGTAATGGCCGAAATAATGATATTCCTTCGAAGGAAGTGAATTTTAGTTATCCCTTACTTGGACAATTCCCTGATAAGGGTAAGATCCAGGGAACAGTTGGAGGTCGGTGTAGCACTATCTCAGGTAGTGTTGCGGCAGCACGATTGGATTCTCAATATTCCAAAATCGCACCTGGTTCCGACGACGTGTCTTCTGTTCCTAGGGATGATCCTGGACACAGTCCAGAAAAAGGTGTTTCTCCCGGAGGAGAAAGCCAGGGAGTTATCCGAGCTAGTCAGGAACCTCCTAAAACCGAGCCAAGTCTCAGTGCATCAATGCACAAGGGTTCTGAGTAAAATGGTGGCTTCCTACGAAGCAATCCCATTCGTCAGATTCCACGCAAGAACTTTCCAGTGGGACCTGCTGGACAATTGGTCCGGGTCGCATCTTCAGATGCATCAGCGGATAACCCTGTCACCAAGGACAAGGGTGTCCCTCCTGTGGTGGTTGCAGAGTGCTCATCTTCTAGAGGGCCGCAGATTAGGCATTCAGGACTGGGTCCTGGTGACCACGGATGCCAGCCTGCGAGGCTGGGGAGCAGTCACACAGAGAAGGAATATCCAGGGCTTATGGTCAAGCCTGGAGACATCACTTCACATAAATATCCTGAAGCTAAGGAACATTTACAATGCTCTAAGCTTAGCAAGACCTCTGCTTCAAGGTCAGCCGGTGTTGATCCAGTCGGACAACATCACGGCAGTCACCCACGTAAACAGACAGGGTGGCACAAGAAGCAGGAGGGCAATGGCAGAAGCTGCAAGGATTCTTCGCTGGGCGGAAAATCATGTGATAGCACTGTCAGCAGTATTCATTCCGGGAGTGGACAACTGGGAAGCAGACTTCCTCAGCACGACCTCCAACCGGGAGAGTGGGGACTTCACCCAGAAGTCTTCCACATGATTAAAAACTCGACAGGTATTGCGCCAGGTCCAGGGACCCTCAGGCAATAAGCTGTAGACGCTCTGGTAACACCGTGGGTGTACCAGTCAGGGTATGTGTTCCCTCCTCTGCCTCTCATACCCAAGGTACTGAGATTGATAAGATGGAGAGGAGAAAGCACTATATTCGTGGCTCCGGATTGGCCAAGAAGGACTTGGTAACCGGAACTTCAAGAGATGCTCACGGAGGATCCGTGGCCTCTACCTCTAAGAAGGGACCTGCTCCAGCAAGGACCCTGTCTGTTCCAAGACTTACCGCGGCTGCGTTTGACGGCATGGCGGTTGAACGCCGGATCCTGAAGGAAAAAAGGCATACCGGATGAAGTCATCCCTATCCTGATCAAAGCCAGGAAGGAGGTAACCGCAAAAACATTATCACCGCAATTGGCGAAAATATGTTGCGTGGTGCGAGGCCAGTAAGGCCCGACGGAGGAAATTCAACTTGGTCGATTCCTACATTTCCTGCAAACAGGAGTGTCTATGGGCCTCAAATTGGGGTCCATTAAGGTTCAAATTTCGGCCCTGTCAATTTTCTTCCAAAAAAGAACTAGCTTCAGTCCCTGAAGTTCAGACGTTTGTAAAAGGGGTACTGCATATACAGCCTCCTTTTGTGCCTCCAGTGGCACTTTGGGATCTCAATGTAGTTTTGGGTTCCAAAAGTCACATTGGTTTGAACCACTTAAATCTGTGGAGTTAAAATATCTCACATGAAAAGTGGTCATGCTGTTGGCCCTGGCCTGGGCCAGGCGCGTGTCAGAATTGGCGGCTTTATCCTGAAAAAGCCCTTATCTGATTTTCCATTCGGACAGGGCGGAATTGAGGACTCGTCCTCAGTTTCTCCCCAAGGTGGTTTCAGCGTTTCACCTGAACCAACCTATTTGTGGTGCCTGCGGCTACTAGGGACTTGGAGGCCTCCAAGTTGCTAGACGTTGTCAGTGCCTTGAAAACATATGTTTCCAGGACGGCTGGAGTCAGGAAATCTGCCTCGCTGTTTATCCTGTATGCACCCAACAAGCTGGGTGCTCCTGCTTCTAAGCAGACTATTGCTCGTTGGATTTGTAGTACAATTCAACTTGCACATTCTGTGGCAGGCCTGCCACAGCCAAAAATCTGTAAATGCCCACTCCACAAGGAAGGTGGGCTCATCTTGGGCGGCTGCCCGAGGGGTCTCGGCTTTACAACTTTGCCGAGCAGCTACTTGGTCAGGAGCAAATACGTTTGTAAAATTCTACAAAATTGATATCCTGGCTGAGGAGGACCTGGAGTTCTCTCATTTGGTGCTGCAGAGTCATCCGCACTCTCCCGCCCGTTTGGGAGCTTTGGTATAATCCCCATGGTCCTTACGGAGTCCCCAGCATCCACTTAGGACGTTAGAGAAAATAAGAATTTACTTACCGATAATTCTATATCTCATAGTCCGTAGTGGATGCTGGGCGCCCATCCCAAGTGCGGATTGTCTGCAATACTTGTACATAGTTATTGTTACAAAAATCGGGTTATTATTGTTGTGAGCCATCTTTCAGAGGCTCCTCTGTTATCATGCTGTTAACTGGGTTCAGATCACAAGTTGTACGGTGTGATTGGTGTGGCTGGTATGAGTCTTACCCGGGATTCAAAATCCTTCCTTATTGTGTACGCTCGTCCGGGCACAGTATCCTAACTGAGGCTTGGAGGAGGGTCATAGGGGGAGGAGCCAGTGCACACCAGATAGTCCTAAAGCTTTCTTTAGATGTGCCCAGTCTCCTGCGGAGCCGCTATTCCCCATGGTCCTTACGGAGTCCCCAGCATCCACTACGGACTATGAGAAATAGAATTATCGGTAAGTAAATTCTTATTTAAACACCTGATTATTCAGGGGACCCTCTGGTATCTGTGCCTGAACCCATGACCAGCCGGGGCAGAGTAAGTGTGATGCACTATACACAGTGACTGCGGTTTTGCATACCTAGTACCATAATAAATACAATATAGATTAAAACATGTTTGCCTTGTCAGTAAACTGGAAGTGATGCTGATGTGTTCTAGATACAAACTATGTTTCAGTGTCATTCCTCGGCTCCAGGTATTTGTGAAGTGTAAGAGGTGGAACTGAGGAATTAGCCTGTAACCAAAACGGTGACACTAAAAGGCCATTGTGTACAGCTGACCCTCTCTACATGTGGGAATAGATCGACTTAGGGGGTCATTCCGAGTTGATCGCTCACTACCGATTTTCGCAGCGCAGTGATCAGGTGAAAAAACAGCATTTCTGCGCATGCATATGGCCCACAATGCGCACGCGCGATGTACGGGTACAAAGCCCTTTGTGGTTGTGCACAGGTTGTAGCGAAGTTTTCCTTCGCACTGGGGGCCGCAAGAAGATGGCGTTTCTGGGTGTCAACTGACCGTTTTCAGGGAGTGTTTGTAAAAACGCAGGCGTGTCTGAAAAAATGTAGGCATGGCTGGGCGTTCGTTGGGCGGGTGTATGACGTAAAATCCGGACACGAATAGGCTGAAGTGATCGCAAGTGCTGAGTAGGTTCAGAGCTATTCTGAAACTGCACAAACTGTTTTTGCAGAGCTCGGCTGCACATGCGTTCGCACTTCTGCTAAGCTATAATACACTCCCCAGTGGGTGGCGGCATAGCGTTTGCACGGCTGCTAAAACTAGCTAGCGAGCGATCAACTCGGAATAACCCCCTTAATGCGAAGGCTCTGTGCTCTAAACTCGGGATAGTTTGTGTGCTGCAAATGCTATACAGCTGTGTGACCTCTTCAGCCTGGCTTTCTACAGAGCTGGATTTAATTCCTCCTACGGCATTTTCTGCATCTCTGTCTGGTGCTTTAGTTTTGCTATGACCACACTCATTGTCATATGTGACCTGATTCATCTGGGGGACTGCTTCTGTGAATAGTGCTCGGATACATTCACAGTGATCACTGCTATACTGTCTGCCCTTATGACTCCCAGCGCATCTATCATTTATTCACTGTATCACATCCAGATGAACTGTTCCTCTACTGACTGCATTACCAGGAATCTGCAACTGGCTGTCAGCGTATTTGCAGCGCTTTTATCCGTGGTCTGTGTTGTGGAAGTGCGCATGATACTCTCTAAACAAGCGGTTTTGACGCTGAAGATTTCCCAAGCCTCTGTGGCATGTGTGATATTTGGAACTTTGGCAATTGACATTGACTATAATAAATCCCCAGCAGCTCATTGGTGCCTGGGTGTACACAGTGTGGGTTATTCCGACCCGATCGCTCGTTGCAGTTGTTGGCAGTGCAGCGATCGGGTCGGAACTGCGCATGCGCCGGCTCCGCAGTGCCAAAGGCCGTCGTTCCCTAGCGATCGCCTCTGCCTGAC